>NC_033633.1:9374673-9375951 GCF_001540865.1 Ananas comosus | reverse complement strand
TATTCTTCTCAGATGTGGCTGACATTCTCCAGGGTAAAGTTCAACTCTTCTGGTAAACCTTGTAGCACCTAGAATTAAGAAGAAATTTAGTCAGAATCTCATATAACTATGATCAACCAAGTAGAAAAATACTATAAATACTCTTGATAACAGGAAGCCCTAGCATCACAAACGACTGGATAACAGGAAGGCCATTATGCTTTTAAAAGCATACAAGCCGATCTCTATATTTATATATATATATATATATATATATATATATATATATATATATATATATATATATATATACAAATTTTTTACTATTTGGATTTTAGGTTAATCCAAATGTAAAAAGACCTATATTTTGTGAATTTTAGTTATTAGATTAAGATTCTAATTTCTTTTAATTTTTTTTATCTAATAATAGAGCTGATAATTTAACTTGCTATGCAGCTCATACTCGACTCATTTATTAACGAGCCGAACATGAGCTAAATTTTTTTGGCTCAATATTTTAATAAGCCACCTCTCGTTCTGCTTGTTCATTAAATGAGCCGAACATGAGCCAGCCTCAATTTCCTTATGTTCGGCTTGTTGACAGCTATGAGATATTGAAACTCGATGGAATTTGGCTAACTTTGGCCAAATGGACCAAACTGAGCGATTGAACGGTTTGGACAAGCTCCATTCGGCATTCCAACAAGTTTGAAAGAGCAAAAATGAGTTCCAAAGGTGTTGGAATGGTTTTGGCATCAATCGGCGCGAAATAGAGCCGAAGAGAAGTGAAAACAGTATTCTGGAGCTGTTGTACCGGTACAAGAGTGATGGTCGTACCGGTACAACCATCGCTGCCAGGCTGAGCAGCTCTCGGGTGAGGGCTCCAGGTGTTGTACCGGTACAAGGTCCTCTTGTACCGGTACAAACCCGTCGAAACCAAGAAACCGAGCTCTCGGGTTGCGCTCAATTTGGGCTGTCACCTAGGCCTTGTACCGGTACAAGAACCCGTGTATCGGTACAAATCGAACTCCTTCTCCTCCCTCTCCCGAAGAAGAAGAAGAGGAACTAGAAGAGGAAGGAAAGGAAGAAGAGAAGAAGAAGAAAGAGAGGAAGAAAAAAAGAAGAAGGAAGAGAAAAACCAAATCTCTCTCTCTCTCGATACACTCTCCCTCTCTCTCTCTCCGATTCACACTCTCTCTCTCTCGACTCTGTCTCCACAATATTGGGAGATTACATTGTTTTAGGGTTTTTCGGGGACATGAAAGATTAAAAGGTTGGTCTGGACGACAAAGCCCAGGG
>NC_033633.1:9365955-9374369 GCF_001540865.1 Ananas comosus | reverse complement strand
TTCTATGTCTAAGTTTTAATATTGATCTAATTGCATCATATTCATGTTCATATAGGGGTTAGAAGATGATTGTTGTTGCTTATATTTGCATGCTAGTAGCTATATATCTTGTTGATTGAACCATCATCTAGTATGCATGAAAACCTAGACCCTATATGAGATGATTAATGTTTATGTTTCTAAAGAACTAATATGATGTAACTAGTGTTGATAATGAGTCAAAATGGCAAGTGGCATCTAACATAGAAAACTATGACGAGTGACATATGATTGTTGATAACTTATGACACGAGAACCCTAGTGTAGCTAAAACACTATGAGATTAGGTATTAGATCACCATGATTCTATGATGAGATTACCCTCAGAGGGTAGAATGCTGTTGGTCTTGAATTGATCGTGCTCACATAGCCTGTCTGCGCTTGGAGGGGTCGCTCCCCGCAAGCTGTGCACTCCGGAGGTTCGTCACTAGAGGGACAGTCAGTGTGCTGTCTGGACGGTCTGTGTGCTGTCCGCAGGCGGTCTCGGGAGTAGTTCAGTGAGACTTTCCCTATGAGACTTACACGTGAGTTATACTTGTGAACCTTGAGTTCACCATGAGATTGGGTAACCTATTGAGTCACACTCATTACATGTTGTTTATAGTAGCTTTCCTATGGTTGTTCATATTAGTTTACTTGTTGTTGTTGTTCATAGCAGCTTACTACATAGCTTTATTCATTGTTCATGCATGCATGATATCAGATTGAGGCATAGCTAGATATTCATGATTTTACCTACTTGCTTACGTTTCCTTACTTGCTTAGTTATCATACCTACTTTAAGTTAGTTCAGCCTTATTTATATTGCATATATATCTCTCTATGCCTACTTCGACCTAGTGAGTAGATCGGTGGAGTCGGCGACCGAACCCGCTGGGAACAATTCGTAGTTCTCACACCCTTGGCTGCAGGTGCTAGTTCGAGTGTCCTGACCGAGCAGGAGGATCGCGGCAAGGGCTTAGCGCCCTAGCGGTATCAGTTGATAGCTTACTTTCCTACTTGCATTAGATCCACCCTGTTTTTATATTTTGAGAGTAGATGTTGTATAGGGTGAGGTTTTGGAGAGTTTTTGGATGTATTTACATTATGGAAAAGATTGGAAATAATGTATGAAGGTTTAAATGAAGTTGAATGCAAGTAGTATTTTAATGCTTCAAGTTTCATGGTTCAAATAGTTAAATTTCTCTCTTTTGTATACTTGTATGCTTTTACTAGTATCGCTTGCTCTTGATGGTTTTAACACTGTTTGTGTTATCGTTGTTTGATTGTGTATGAAATCAAGTTGTTTTCTTCCTGGGGACTTGTTGTACACAATCTCGTTGGTTAGCCTTGGGCGGACAGGGAAGACTCTGTCGGTTCGGCCTCAGGCCCGTCGCCCTCGAACCGGACCAAATTGGTACTGTTTTCGGGTCGTGCGGTCGAGGGCGTGACAGTTGTGGTATCAGAGCGAGTTAAGAACAAGCAAAAGAGAGAGTCTAGGATGACCTAGGAGACCCTAGGTTGGTTAACCCTAAGGTTATAGGTGCGTGAGTGTGACGTGAACCTGTGACGCGGCGGAAGATAATTGATTGGGTTTGGAGTTGGTGTTGTTACTCTAGCTATGGCTAGAGATGATCCAAGTGGTATTAATTTTTGGCTTAAGGTAATTGTGTTGGCGGCCGACAACACGATGCCGAAGGTCGAGAATTAAGACACTTGCAAGCTACCGCCTGATTGATGTTGTTTAATCGTTATGTTTCGCTATTACGACGATGTTGTTAGGTTAAGCAATTAACCAACTGTTTGCGTTTCAGGAGCTATGGCACCAAAGAGACGCTACGTGCGTCGAACCACTCCGGCACCACCTCGAGAAGTGCCCGGGCCAGCCGTACCTCCAATGGCGCCAGGGCCAACTGGGCCGACTGAGGTGCAGGAGCTGCGAGCGCAGGTTGCGGCGCTCACAGGACGTTTCGATAGGCTGCAGGAGCTATTGGAGCAGCAGGCTGCGGCTGCGGCTGCGGCGCAGGTTTAGGCCGCGGTCCGCCTGCGCCTTCGGTTCGTGCCCCTGATGCGGCCGAGGGTGCGGGTGGCGTATCGGTTCCAATGGTGGCGCAACCCCTACCGGTGGATATTCCTCCGGCGAGTTCGAGTTCTCATACACCCGCGGTGGTGGCTGAGGAGGCGGAGCCCGAGCACAGGTACGTGGCGCTCACGAGGTTCACGAAGTTTCACCCGCCTACTTTCGACGGAGAGGTGGTGGATCCAGCAGCGGTAGAGTCTTGGCTGACAGCTATGGAGACTCTATTTGAGGACATATTCACCTTGGAGAAGGACAAGGTGAACTTGGCCGCGCATTGCTTCGAGAAGCGGGCCAGGACTTGGTGGAAGAAGGTCAAGCAAGACCGATCCTAGGAGCTTCTCCCGATCGATTGGGCGGAGTTCCGCAAGCTAATGTTCGCCGAGTACTTCCCCGACAGTGACAAAAGAAAGATGCGGGAAGATTTTTGCAAGCTCAAGCAAGGCAACCGCACAGTTCGGGAGTACGAGCGGGAGTTCACCCATCTCCTGAGCTGCGTCCCGGACGTGGCGGCGACAGAGCAGGACCGGGCGGATTGTTTTGTTCGAGGACTACGGCCCGGGGTTTTCAGATTGGTGCATGCCTTCAAGTTTCACTCTTTGGCGGAGGCATTAGACCGTGCGCTATGGGTCGAGCACGGGAACACTTGCGAGCGTGATGACCGTGAGGTGCTCGACAAGGACAAGGGCAAGAAGAGGCAGGGCGGTGGTTCGGGCGGTCAGTCTAGCTCCAAGAGGCCCCTAAAGTATCCACGCTCTCAGCCTAAGGGTCGTGGTGCTCAGCGATGCGTCTTCTGCGGCGGAGACCACCGGCCGGGTGTTTGTGAGCAGCGTCGAGGGAGGTGCTTCAAGTGCGGGCAAGCGGGACATGTCATCCGCGACTGTCCTCAAGGAGGAGCTTCGCCCGCTATGTCGACTGCATCGGCCCCAGCGGTTTCAGCTCGCTATGCCTTGCCCCCTCCTGCAGCATCTACTAGGCAAGCAGCGGCGCCACGCCAACCAGAGCCTGCACGATCAACGCCGAGCGGGAGGATGTATGCTGCACCCGTACATGTTGAGGAGCCTTCAGAGGCCGGCGAGCGCAACGTTTTGGCAGGTATAATTTTGGTTAAAGGTGTTCGAGCTAGAGCTCTGTTTGATACTAGCGCATCGCACTCTTTTATTAGTCGGTTATTCGCACAAGCACACGATATCGAGTATCGTCTGGGGGAGCACGTTTGGCATGTTGAGGGCCCCGGGCGATCCTTTGTGGTTAGGGAGCGGTGTTCGGCATGTCCAGTGCAAGTGAATGACTGGGTTATGCCGATCGACTTGTTGGTGCTCAAAGGGTTGAAGGAGTTCGCCGTTATTTTGGGCATGGATTGGCTCTCGAAGTACTATGTGTCGATCGATTGCCCGACTCGAGTTATCATATTTCGGGAGCCGGGTCAAGATGAGTTCACCTACCGAGCTTGCAAAAGCTCGTGCTTCGCCGCGACGGTATCGGCGACTAGAGCGAGGAAGTTGGTGAACAGCGGTTGCGTAGCCTTTTTGGGACCGTTGTGGAGTTTGATCGAGTGGTTCCGACCCTCGAAGAGTTGGCGATTGTGCGGGAGTTCCCCGACGTGTTTCCCGCGGAGTTACCGGGTATGCCGCCGGACCGGGAGATCGAGTTCATGATTGACTTGGTTCCCGGGACAGCATCGATTTCTAAGGCCCCGTATCGCATGGCGCCGGCCGAGTTAAGGGAGTTGAGAGATCAATTACAGGATCTTCTCGACAAGGAATTTATTAGGCTGAGCGTTTCACCGTGGGGTGCCCCGGTATTATTCGTGCGAAAGAAGGATGAATCTTTTCGACTCTGCGTGGCTTACTGCGAGTTGAACAAGGTCACGGTGAAGAACAGGTACCCGCTATCCCGTATCGATGACCTGTTTGATCAGTTGCAGGGGTCGCGAGTGTATTCTAAGATTGACCTTCAGTCCGGCTATCACTAGTTAAAGATCAAGCCGGAAGATGTTCAGAAGACGACGTTTCGCACGCGTTATGGACACTACGAGTTCACGGTGATGCCGTTTGGGCTCACAAATGCCCCGGCAGCGTTCATGAGCTTGATGAACCGAGTGTTCCAGGAGTGCTTGGACCGATTTGTCGTAGTCTTCATAGACGACATTTTGGTATATTCGCGTAGCGACGAGGAGCACGCGGAGCATTTGAGCACGATACTTCAGATTCTTCGGGAGAGGAAGTTGTACGCAAAGCTGAAGAAGTACGACTTCTGGCTCAGGGAGGTTGCATTTCTCGAGCATGTTATTTCCGAGGGCGGTGTTTCGGTTGACCCGAGGAAGGTTGAGGCTATTGAGAATTGGCCGCGCTGTTAGGTCCTATGTGTTGGCAAGTTTCGTGGGTCGAGTCGAAGTCTTGAAGAAGTTCGGAGCGGAGTATTGAAGATCGAAGAATTCAAGACTTCGAAGAATCGGAAAGGACGCAAAACACGCAAAACTTGAATCACGATGCGTAGGTAAGCTTTGAATCTTGTTTATGGTGATTCATACTTAATTATAGATCTTAGAATCATGTTTCCAAGTTGTAATTGATTAGAAAGTTTCTAAGAGTTTGTAAAATCCAAAACAATGCATTTTCAGCGAAAATTGCATTGCTGTACCGGTACAAGGCTCTTCTGTCCAGGGTACAGCCATCAACGTTGCGCAGAAAGTTTGATGGTTGTTCCGGTACAAGGTTTATGCTGTACCGGTACAAGCCCTGTTCCGGAACAAGCTGAAGCTATCCAGGGTACAGGAGCTTCGCAGAAAAATCTTCCGTCATGGTGTACCCTGGACAACATTCCTTGTTCCGGTACAAGGTGCTGTTTTTGGAAAGAAACTTTCTAATTCGACTCCAATTGATTCTAAAGTCTATAAATAAGCTATTGGGCTTCTCTAACACATCAAGCATCATAAGAATACATGTTTGAGAAACCCTAGAGGCTCGGATTTCATCTTAAACCTATTTTCTACAAAAAGCCTCTTTTAGATCAAATCGAGATATTGAAATTTGATATTAATATGTCGATTTGATCTCCGCTTCGCTTGGAGTTCTATTCCCTGGTTTTCTACGATACTCCTAAGCGAAGGATCACCATACACATGATGCTCTTCATGAACGGCGTCGTGGATTCGGCGTGAACGAAGACGGTTCGTGGATTCGGATCGTGAGCTCGTGGATTCGAGTGGGCGTCGTGGATTCGACGTGATCGAGGCTTCGTGGATTCGAAGTGGTGACGTTTCGTGGATTCGGGACGTGGCGTTCGTGGATTCGGACGTGGGGCGTGGACAACCCGTTGGTGTGCGCGAGATCCGGAGAAGATAGAAGAGAGGTTTGAGTCCGTGGATTCGGTAAATCACCTTGTAATCTTTTATTCTTAGTGGATTGTTATCGCGTGTTGGTCCCGTGGGTTTTTTACTCCGAGTTTGGAGTTTTCCCACGTAAATCTCGGTGTGCTTTTTATTTTCCGCATTTATTTTTATTGCATCGAGATTTGTGGTTTTTTGGCCTTTCACCTATTCACCCCCCTCTAGGTGATAGATACAATCTAGATAGATCCTTGGGCTCCTCAAAACTTTCAATTGGTATCAGAGCGGGATCTAGATAAATTGTTATCTAATGGCCGAAGGTGGTAACATTAATCGACCTCCGCTCTTCGACGGCACGAATTATGCCTATTGGAAAGTTCGCATGAGAGCTTTTCTAATTGCAATCGATGAGCGGGTTTGGAAAGCTATTGAATTTGGTTGGGAGCACCCTACCGAAGTTGTCAATAACGCTACCGTTCCTAAACCACGGAACAAGTGGACAAAAGATGAAAACGAGTCATCTTCGTTTAACGGTAAAGGAATTAATGCTTTATTCAACGCTTTATCGCAAACGGAGTTTACTCGGGTTTCGGCATGCGAAACGGCAAAGGAAATTTGGGATACTCTACAAATTACACATGAGGGTACTAGTTTAGTAAAAATTCAAAAGCTCCAAATGTTGACTAGTCAATTTGATTCTATTCGTATGGAGGAGCATGAATCTTTTACCGATTACTACACTAGGCTTCAAGATATCATTAATACATGTGCTAATTTGGGAGAGAAAATCCCGGATTCTAAAGTTGTTCGTAAAATTCTTCGAACTCTTCCGGAACGTTTTCGGGCTAAAGTAGCCGCGATCGAAACGGTCAAACATCCGGACGAGATGAAAGTCGAGGAATTAGTAGGTGCTTTACAAACTTACGAAATGACCTTTCCTACTAATCAATCTTCTTCCAAGTCTTCTTCTAAAAGCACAGGTGTTGCATTGAAATCTACAAAGGAGAAGGACGAAGACTCGAGTTCCGATGATGATTTATCAATTGCGGACTTTGAACAACAATTGGCGCTTCTCACGAAGAAGTTTCGTCGGAATTTTCGAAAGAAGAATAGATCGGACAAGGCTTCATCGTCTAAATCTTCTTCGTCTACATCTAAGGAGAAGAAGCGTGCAAAGGCTTCGAAAGAAAAGGATGTCTTTGAAGGCGAGATCCAATGCTTCAAGTGCAAAGGTTACGGCCACATTGCGACGGATTGTCCTTCAAAGAAGACGTATAGACAAAAGGCTATGCAAGCAAAGACTTGGGATGATTCAACATCAAGTGAATCATCGTCAAGTGACGAAGAAAAGAATGATCAAATTGCCTTATTTGCTAATACTCCTTCGTCGAATGTTGTGTGTTTATCCTCTTTTGCTACTAACTCCAATATTTCTCTTTCTTCACACGATTCATCGAGCAACAATGGCGAAAGTGAAGAGGAATCAAACGACGACGATATAGCGGAAGCGTACAGTCAACTTCTCATTGAATCAAAGAAGATGGCTAAACTCAATAAGAAGTTGAGACGTCGTTTGTTGGAACTTGAGGAGGAAAACATCAACATGAAGACTTTGAATAAAGCTCTCGAGGAGGAAAGAGAATCAAATTTGAAAAATAATTCAATCCTCCAAGAGAAGCTAGATGAAGCGGAATCAACGATCAAATCCTCTAATGACAAGATGGGATTTTTGGAGCATCAATTTCATGAATCGCACAAGTCCAATCAAGTCTTGACCAATCAAGTTCGTCAACTTCAATCCGATCTTCAACGATTTTCTTCCGGATCAAAGAAACTAGATCATATGCTCGGATTGGGTCAAACAAACAAGCTTGGACTCGGATATGAACGGACATATGTTGAGAAGGATTCAAATTCAACTCTTAAAATCTCAACAACTTCAAAAGAGAAGATGTGTCATAAATGTGGCAAGAAAGGTCACATCAAAAGGAATTGCCCGGTGAAAGATAAGAAGAATAATTCGGCAACTCCTAAAGCTCAATCGGCATCATCTACAACTCGACTTTCCCCGCGAAATCAAAAGCAAAATCCAGTGAGTCGAAATAACCGGTTTTCTAGCACACAACGTCAACGTCAAGTTTATACAAACCGGATGTCTAATCCTCAACGACAAAATCAACCGAAGTCTCAACCGAAGAAACCACCAACGGTTGATCAAAAGTCTAAACAAACGGAACCTAACGTCGACAAGCCGAGAAAACCAAAGATCCGACAAGTTTGGATCCGGAAAGGTGATATCTTTCCTTGCTCCTCGTCTTAGTCATTTTTTATCTATAGTGTAATGCTTTGATTGGTGCTTGTTGTTTAATTTTATTCATTGCATTACATGTTTGAATGATTTTTGTGCATTGAATTTTTGTTTATTTAAAAATCATTTTGAGAAGAAGGTATTTGGGATTTCAAATTTTTGAGAAAGGAGATGATCAAGAATCATTATTTTGAGAAGAGAAATTTCTTTAATGTCGCGTAAACGGTATTTAACTTCACAATCATATTAAGTTAAATTCATATTAATTATCGTTTTTACTCCACTTTTTATTATTTTGACGATAAATTAATATATGATTTCTTAATGCATAAATTCATCAAAATTTTGAAATCAAATTTGATTTTTTGGTGATTAATTCATCTTGGTTGTGAGTGTTGGATATGATGAATGGGTATTCTCTAATTGACTAAAATTCGTCAAAATTATTTTCAATTGTGAGATTGTCTAATTTAGGGGGAGTTTGAAATTGTTTAAAAATAAAAAAAAAAGGGAGAAAAAGAAACTCCTATGTTTAAAAGATGTGGAAAGAGTTACATCCAAAAGGAGTGTGAAAACTACCACCACATGTAGGAAAGAGCTACCACCCCGGTCGTCCGGCAAGTGTGTGAAGCTACCACATGAAGATTGAATTGAGTAACCGAAAAAGGTTGAAAAAAAAT
>NC_033633.1:9337031-9364119 GCF_001540865.1 Ananas comosus | reverse complement strand
CATTCCTTGTTCCGTACATAGGATGCTGCTTTTTTGAAAAGAAAACTTTTCTATTCGACTCCAATTTGATTACTTAAAGTCGTAATTAAATAAGGCTGTAGGGTTCTTACACATCAAGTATCATAAGAATTACATGTTTGGAGAAACCTAGAGGCTCGATTTCATTCTTTAAACTATTTTCTACAAATGCCTCTTATTCTAGATCAAATCGACGATATTGAATTTGATATTATATGTCGATTTGATGCTCCGCTTCGCCTTGCGAGTTCTAATTATCTGAGTGTTTCTCGTACTCTAAGGCAACAGATCACCATACACATTATGATGCTCTTCATGAACGGCGTCGTGGATTCGGCGTGAACGAAGACGGTTCGTGGATTCGGATCGTGAGCTCGTGGATTCGAGTGGGCGTCGTGGATTCGACGTGATCGAGGCTTCGTGGATTCGAAGTGGTGACGTTTCGTGGATTCGGGACGTGGCGTTCGTGGATTCGGACGTGGGGCGTGGACAACCCGTTGGTGTGCGCGAGATCCGGAGAAAATAGAAGAGAGGTTTGAGTCCGTGGATTCGGTAAATCACCTTGTAATCTTTTATTCTTAGTGGATTGTTATCGCGTGTTGGTCCCGTGGGTTTTTTACTCCGAGTTTGGAGTTTTCCCACGTAAATCTCGGTGTGCTTTTTATTTTCCGCATTTATTTTTATTGCATCGAGATTTGTGGTTTTTTGGCCTTTCACCTATTCACCCCCCTCTAGGTGATAGATACAATCTAGATAGATCCTTGGGCTCCTCAAAACTTTCACGCGCCCGACGAGTGTAGCTAAGGTCCGTAGCTTTGTGGGCCTAGCGGGTTATTATCGACGGTTTGTGGAGGGATTCTCTAAGATTGTGACTCCGCTTACCTGCCTGATGCAGAACGGCACCAGGTTTGTTTGGAGCGACGAGTGCGACCGGTGTTTTAAAGAGTTGAAGCAAAGGTTAACTTCGACTCCGGTGCTCGCCTTACCGGTGCAGGGGCAGGACTATGTCATCTACAGTGATGCTTCTTATCTGGGCTTAGGGTGTGTGCTGATGCAAGGCAGGAAGGTTATTGCCTATGCATCCCGTCAGCTAAAGAATTATGAAAAGAACTACCCCATTCACGATTTAGAGTTGGCGGCGGTGATCTTTGCTTTGAAGCTTTGGAGGCATTATCTATATGGTGCTCATTGCGAGATCTACACCGACCACAAAAGCTTAAAATATTTGTTCACCCAGAAGGAGCTGAATTTGCGACAACGGCAGTGGTTGAAGTTGCTTAAGGATTACGATGTTGATATTCTCTACCACCCCGGGAAGGCGAATGTAGTCGCCGATGCGCTTAGCCGGAAGTCTGTTGAAAACCTAGCTTTATGGGTTACCGATCAGACGCCCCTACGATTGCAGATGTGGAGGATGGATCTTGAGGTTGTAGCTCCCGAGATTCCGGCGATGTTGATGGCGCTTGTGGTCCAGCCGACCCTATTGGACAAGATTAAAAGTCTGCAGCTGGCGGACCCGTTTCTCCAAAAGGTGCGGCAGAACATAGTTGATGGCTGCGGTGGAGACTTCGCTGTGGATGCTAAGGGTGCACTTCGGTTTAAGAACCGGTGGTGTGTACCTGCGAACGAGGAGCTTCGCAAGCTTGTATTGCAGGAGTCACATTGGTCTCCTTATACTGATCACCCAGGCGGCACCAAGATGTTCCACGAGTTGAAATTGCTTTATTGGTGGCCGGGACTAAAGGCGGATATTGGGCGCTTTGTGGCGAAGTGCTTAGTATTCCAACAGGTTAAAGCGGAGTGTCAATTTCCAGCGGGGAAGCTTCAAAGTTTACCTATTCCCGTCTGGAAGTGGGAAGACGTCTCGATGGATTTTCTCGTTGGCTTGCCTCGATCGACAGGTGGCCACGATGCAATTTGGGTGATTGTGGATCGTTTGACGAAGTCGGCACATTTCATACCGATCCATAACACTTGGGCAGGCGAGAGATTGGCTCAGGTATATTTTGATGAGGTAGTGAGACTTCACGGGGTGCCGAAGTCGATTGTATCAGATCGAGACCCCAAGTTCACCTCACATTTCTGGAGGAGCCTGCAGGATGCCCTTGGCACGCGTCTCGAGTTTAGCACTATATTCCATCCCCAGACAGATGGGCAGACCGAGAGGACTATTCAGACTCTAGAGGATATGCTGCGAGCGTGTGTTATTGACTACAAGGGCGGTTGGTGTAAGCACCTGCCGATGGCCGAGTTCGCCTACAACAACAGTTATCATGCTAGTGTCGGGATGGCACCGTTCGAGGCTCTATACCGGCGGAAGTGTCGATCTCCCATTCATTGGAGTGATGTAGGCGAGCGAGTTGAGTTCGGTCCGGATGTTTTGCGGGAGACGGAAGAGAAAGTCCACCTTGCTCGCAAAAGGTTGCTCACGGCGCAGTCGCGATAGAAAAGCTATTCAGATAAACGCCATAGAGATTTAGAGTTCGCGGTGGGTGACCGCGTATTTTTGAAGGTTTCGCCGATGCGAGGCATGAGAAGGTTTGGGGTGCGAGGGAAGCTAAGTCCTTGTTATATTGGCCCCTACGAGATCTTGGAGCGAATTGGGACGGTGGCGTACCGACTTGCATTGCCCCCGAAGCTTGCGAGTGTGCACAATGTCTTCCACATTTCCAATCTTCGCAAGTACATGCATGATCCCGAGCATGTTCTAGTTTATGAGCCGCCGGAGCTTCAAGATGATATGAGCTATGAAGAGTTTCTGGTGGAGATTTTGGCTCGGGAGGTGCGTAAGCTAAGGAATCGAGATATTTCCTATGTTAAGGTCCGGTGGAGCAATCACGACGATCGCGAAGCCACTTGGGAACTCGAGGACCAGATGAAAGCCAATCATCCTCACTTGTTCGAGGATTGAGGTAAGAGTTTTGTTCGAGTTATGAGTTAAGTTGTTTCGAGGACGAAACTCCTTTTACGTGGAGAATGTGAGATATTGAAACTCGATGGAATTTGGCTAACTTTGGCCAAATGGACCAAAGTGAGTGATTGAACTATTTGGACAAGTTCCATTCAGCATTCCAACAAGTTTGGAAGAGCAAAAATGAGTTCCAAAGGTGTTGGAATGGTTTTGGCATCAATCGGCGCGAAATAGAGCAGAAGAGAAGTGAAACAGCACTCTGGAGCTGTTGTACCGGTACAAGAGTGATGGTTGTACCGGTACAACCATCGCTGCCATGTTGAGCAGCTCTCGAGTGAGGGCTCCAGGTGTTGTACCGGTACAAGGTCCTCTTGTACCGGTACAAACCCGTCGAAACCGAGAAACCGAGCTCTCGGGTTGCGCTCGGTTTGGGCCGTCACCCAGGCCTTGTACCGGTACAAGAACCCGTGTACCGGTACAAGGGACCCGAAACAGCAGGTCTGGTTGGAAAATTAGAAAGTACAGGGGCTTTTTGGGATTTTGTTACATTAGAGGGTTATAACACCTCTGTCTCAGCCTCTCTCTCTCTCACACTTAGCCTCTCTCTCTCTCCCTCTCACATAGCTCTCTCTCTCTCTAAACCAAAAAGAGAAGGAAGAAGAAAAAAAGAAGGAGAGAAAGAAGAAGAAGAGAAGAAGGAAAGGAAGGAGAAGATCAAGGAGAAGAAGAAGAAGCCCTCTCCCTCCTCTTCCTCAAGCTAAGGCTTGCTTTGGAGCAAACCCTAGAGGTAAGCCTCAACCCTAACTTGTAATTTCTAGGGTTTTTGGAGCTTTTTGTTGGTTTTAATGGTTCAAATGGAACCTAAGGAGTTTAGTGGATATGGATCTAGCTCACATTGAAGCTAGAAACCATGGTTTTTCTTGAGTGCTAAACCTAGGGTTGGATTTTGGGGTTTTTGAGAATATAGGGTTTTGATCTATTTTGATAGGTCGGAAATCTAATTGTTGTGTTCCCGAACGCGTAGGCGAAGACGGTTCGTTGATCCGACGAGCGAGCGCGGAGATATCGCCATATTGGTCGCTCTAGGGTTCATTTTGACCCAAAGTGTTGAAGCGGCTCACGTGGACCGCGACGTCGAGTTTCTTAGCTTTTCGGCACTACCACAAGGTGGGTGGTGACCATCCCGAAGCCGCGGGCTACGTTCTATGTCTAAGTTTTAATATTGATCTAATTGCATCATATTCATGTTCATATAGGGGTTAGAAGATGATTGTTGTTGCTTATATTTGCATGCTAGTAGCTATATATCTTGTTGATTGAACCATGATCTAGTATGCATGAAAATCTAGACCCTATATGAGATGATTAATGTTTATGTTTCTAAAGAACTAGTATGATGTAACTAGTGTTGATAATGAGTCAAAATGGCAAGTGGCATCTAACATAGAAAACTATGACGAGTGACATATGATTGTTGATAACTTATGACACGAGAACCCTAGTGTAGCTAAAATACTATGAGATTGGGTATTAGATCACCATGATTCTATGATGAGATTACCCTCAGAGGGTAGAATGCTGTTGGTCGTGAGTTGATCGTGCTCACATAGCCTGTCTGCGCTTGGAGGGGTCGCTCCCTGCAAGCTGTGCACTCCGGAGGTTCGTCACTAGAGGGACAGTCAGTGTGCTGTCTGGACGGTCTGTGTGCTGTCCGCAGGCGGTCTCGGGAGTAGTTCAGTGAGACTTTCCCTATGAGACTTACACGTGAGTTATACTTGTGAACCTTGAGTTCACCATGAGATTGGGTAACCTATTGAGTCACACTCATTACATGTTGTTTATAGTAGCTTTCCTATGGTTGTTCATATTAGTTTACTTGTTGTTGTTGTTCATAGCAGCTTACTACATAGCTTTATTCATTATTCATGCATGCATGATATCAGATTGAGGCATAGCTAGATATTCATGATCTTACCTACTTGCTTACGTTTCCTTACTTGCTCAGTTATCATACCTGCTTTAAGTTAGTTCAGCCATGTTTATATTTCATATATATCTCTCTATGCCTGCTTCGACCTAGTGGGTAGATCGGTGGAGTCGGCGGCTGAACCCACTGGGAACTATTCGTAGTTCTCACACCCTTGGTTGCAGGTGCTAGTTCGAGTGTCCCGACCGAGCAGGAGGATCGCGGCAAGGGCTTAGTGCTCTAGCGGTATCAGTTGATAGCTTATTTTCCTACTTACATTAGATCCACCCTGTTTTTATATTTTGAGAGTAGATGTTGTATAGGGTGAGGTTTTGGAGAGTTTTTGGATGTATTTACATTATGGAAAAGATTGGAAATAATGTATGAAGGTTTAAATGAAGTTGAATGCAAGTAGTATTTTAATGCTTCAAGTTTCATGGTTCAAATAGTTAAGTTTCTCTCTTTTGTATACTTGTATGCTTTTACTAGTATCGCTTGCTCTTGATGGTTTTAACACTGTTTGTGTTATCGTTGTTTGATTGTGTATGAAATCAAGTTGTTTTCTTTCTGGGGACTTGTTGTACACAATCTCGTTGGTTAGCCTTGGGCGGACAGGAGAGACTCTGGCGGTTCGGCCTCACGCCCGTCGCCCTCGAACCGGACCAAATTGGTACCGTTTTCGGGTCGTGCGGTTGGGGGCGTGACAACAACCCTAGTGCTGCTAGTTGTTACCAATTACAGTGAAGATCTTTTTTCATTTATGAATCCAAAAACAAAATGAAAATCTTATATTCTGACTATAGAAAAGCCAATACATCAATTTTCTTTTTTCTTTTCAATTAAAACTTTGAAATAAGTCTTAGTAAAACTTTAAAAAGAGCGTTCAAAATTAGGCATAAAAAATTGTTATTTATAAAACTAGACCTAAGCGAAAGTGGTAAATCATTTACCGCCTTCACATAATTTATATATTATCCACATCTATACTCCGAAAGATGTATAGTATTAAATTTAAAAATAATTTTAATATGTTAAACAGACGGTGAATGGTTTTCAGCATTTAGAAAGCGGTAAGCTTAGTTTAATTTGTAAATAATTTTTTTTCCAAATTATTTTTATAATTATAATATTTTTAAGCTTATTAATAAAAAAAATAAAAATTTATATCCTATTTTTGGACATACAAGTAGAATTTCACTTTCTGAATAGAAAAGTGCTAAATCTATAAGGGCATGTTTGGTTGCCCGTAAGTGAAACAATAAAAGTGGTAGAAGTGGGATTATTTCGATTGTTTGGATTATAAAAGTAAACATATAAGTAACTTTTGAAAAGTGAACCCTTGAAGTGGATTATAACTAAAATCCACTTTTTTTACTTTGGCAAAAAAAATTTTGAAGTCGTTGAAAGTGGGTTGCCTACTCCACGTGACTTACGAACCGCATCCAAAAACTTTTTTCCATACCATCTACAAAAAATTTAAAAAAAAACCACCGTATCTTAACTAAAAAAAAACCAAAATATTTTTTTTAAAAAAAAAAAACAAAGAAAGAGACGTGCCTTATTCAATACTATCTACAAAAAAAAAAAAAAAAAAAAAAAAAAAAAAAAAAAAAAAAACAAAAACAAAAACTACGCATATAAAAAAAATTATTTTATTTTTTATTTTCTTATATAGAACCAAACAATAAAAGTCATAAAAACTGTATTTTTTTTCTTTCACTTTTTTGAAACCAAACACTTTGAACTCAAAAGTGACTTTTATAAAAGTCACTTTTTGAAAAGTGACTTTTTTCACTTCGATCACTTACGGACAACCGAACATGCCCTAACTAAAAGTGTTATACAACTCTTTATCCAAGAATTTTAAATTTACTATCTTTTTAAAAATTTGTAGTTAAAAAATAAGATTTTAAAAAATAAAATTGAATGAAGCCATAAGATTATAGTCCAATTTGGATTTGGAAGGTAGATCTGGCAATGACATGCGAAATCGGGAGGGCCCGTTAGGGGACTTGTCTGACTGACGGGTGCGTAGAAAGAAAGAAAGTCTGTTCTGGGCATAATAATCAGATAACCCAACCCATGAAGGCGGTGGGCTTGTTGACCGTGCGATCGCGCAAGCGCACGCGTAAGACTGATCGGCTCCCGACGCTCTCCATATAAAATGGGAATTTCGCTTCAGGATTCCTCTCCGCCGCAGCGCTCGACGCTCCGCAACGTTGTTCGAGAAAGCGGAGCGAATCAAATCGAGTAGAAGAGAAGGGAGAGAAACGAGGGTTTTAGATAGAGGGGAGTTCTGGAGGAGGAGGAGGAGGAGGAGGAGGAGGAGAAGATGCCGGTTCTCACGTGCAACGCGTGCAACAAGGAGTTCGAGGACGAGGGGGAGCAGAAGCTCCACTACAGATCAGAATGGCACCGCTACAATCTCAAGAGGAAGGTATGTATATGCTTCGATCCTCCACCTTTTTTCTTTTCTTTTATTCCGTTTTCCCCTCCCCTCCTGATCCGAAAACGTTTAGGGCATGCTTGGTTGGATGGATTTGAGGGTTGAAGTGGCGATCAAAGTGATCCATTCCTATTGTTGGTGTTTAGTTTAAGAAATTAAAATTTTGATTTTCATTCCGGAAGAAATTCAATCCCCAAATAATTCCCACCATAAACATCGGAATCAACTTTAATACCGGAAGGGTTTGAGAAAAGATTTTTTTTTTTTTTTTACTAACAATTATTTGAATTCAAATATTAACATATATATTTTTTATTTTGGAATAAATTATAATTTTAAATTTTAAATTTGAATCTGAATTATAGGCTCAAAATTTAGTTTTAAAGTTCAAATTTAAATTCTAATATTAGTTTGGCATTGTAAATTTTGACTTTAAATTTAAATTTGAATTGTAATTAAATTTAATTCCAACTTGTGAGTTCAAATTTGAGTACAAATTTGGATGGTAAACTTAAATTTTAATTAAAATTTAAATTATTCAATGAAATATGACTTCGATACTGATTTCTTTTATGAACCAAACAAATTAGGAGTTTTCGTCATTCTGTTCTCGATTCCTGTCTATTCCCGTTTCCATTCCGATTTTTATTCCTACTTTGAACCGAACGTGCCCCTAGGGTTTAGTATCCGGTGCAGATATTGGCATTGTTGTTGTCTTGGCCATGATCGATCAAATTAGGAATTTTCTGGGCGAGATTTGGATTTAGGTTGTTTTTGTGGTGGTTCGCTCGTTTTCGTTCCCAAATTTATGGTTTTGGTGCGCTCGGATCTGCTGATGTTACAATATTTCTTTCTCTGGTGATGGCTTATTTTCTTGAGTATGGATGATTTGTTGAATAAATAAGAGATTTTTGTGATCTGCTGCTCGATATTGTGCTATGGATTACTATCCATATAAAAAAAAGTTTAAGTTGGTACTTGTTAAATCTGTATGGCTTGAGTTGGATGTGTCTGCATATTCTTTCAATTGAACTAATATGTCGGCAGTTTTTGGATGTATGATATTGGGGCAATTGAGTTATTGTTTTACAGATTAATTAGTTTCTTGAAGCTTAGGAGAATATTTTTAATTTTAATTGAGACGTAATCATGTAAGGAGGTGAATAGATTTATACATTGATTTCGTGACATATTGATTTTCTATGTAAACTTTCTTTTTTGGGGACTTTCTTTTTGTTTGCTACAAATGGAAATTTATTTCCCCCTGTTCTGCTTGACTGCTGCTGCTTGAAAGCCTAGAACATTGATGTACGAGCCCTGCATACCTCTCTGTGACAACTGGGTAGAAGTTCTAAAGCTAGTGTAGTTAAGCTATTATATATCTATATGGCAGATGATTCACAGTTATATCTTATCTAATCCCTAATCCCTAATTAAATGTGAACGCGTCCCATATCGTAGGAAACTGTAATGAATGCGATAATATCTGCTGCTTGTATGCCTAGAACATTGATGTACGAGCCCTGCATACCTCTCTGTGACAACTGGGTGGAAGTACTAAAGCTAGTATAGTTAAGCTATTATATATCTATATGGCAGATGATTCACAGTTGTATTTTATCTAATCCCTAATCCCTAATGAAATGTGAATGAGTCCCATATCGTAGGAAACTGTAACAAATGCGATAATATAAACCAACTAATCTAATTTTATGTTGAATAACTTATTGTTACATTGCACTGCAAGTCCCAGAACTTTCAGCCAAGTTTCATTTTCATCCTCAAACTTTCGTGTTCAACATTGGCAGTCTCTAAAATTTTAAAAGAGTTTCACTTTAATCGTCGTCTATATTTTCTGTTATAGGGCAAATTATTGCCTAAACCCAGTGCATCTGTACATCTATATATACCATAGATTTACTGACTTGGATTCTTTTTCAGCTTATATGTCAACACTACCATCCATCGAGTTGCAACCTTTTCCTATAAAAATTAAACTGTTGAATGAGAATACAAGATGGATAAAAAATCGATGTATTTGTGGTGTATGGGTATTTTTTTGAACTAGGTGCGAGAATTAACTTTTTAGGTCTTGAATGTCAAAATGAAAAGATTGAGGACCAAAATGAAACTTGACGTTAAATTTGGGGACTAGCAGTGCAAAATAACTTAGTTATCTCTTATCTGTCAAGCGTATGCGTAATAAGCTCATAATCCAAGTAGACAATCTTTTAACAGATCTTATATAGTAGCCAATGCCAGAATTTGTTGAAAGAATCTTTTCTAGTTAAGAATAGATTATTTGATAAAGAAACGAATTGAAGTTTCGCTTGAATTTTCTACTTTATTTTATCCATTCTTTTTCTAGTTTGCTGACAGCCCGAAGAGTTGGTAGTAAATAAATAGCATAGGCTAGTCCTAGCCTTTGACACCAGGTTGAATGCTAATTCTGTCCAAACGGTAGCTTGCTACTACTGCAGAGAAAAATGTTACACGTTTCTCCCAACTTGAACCAAAAGAGTGAAAGGATTCAGCTTCTTCTAGTAAAAGGTTTTTTTTTTTTTTTTTTTTTTTTTTTTTTTTTTTTTTTTTTTTTTTTTTTTTTTTCTTATGTTACTTTTTGTTTGTTTTCTTCTTTAACTATGTTGTTGAATTCTGTAATGAATTTTGATATGAGCATACACTTGAGTTTAGATATATTATCTCATAAATTCCAAGCCAAGCAAGAAAACATATTTATATACCCACAAGATTTTTGGTTGATGCAGAATCAGATATTAATTTGCATATTCTATTTAACCTTTTAATATGATGGCCAAGGAAAAACATTTAGCGGCGGTTTCTTGTTTTTTTTTTCCTTCATTCTAGAGTGATATCTGCCTAGCGAATTGGTTATCACTCGCAAAATTATTCTTTGGCTTTTTTGAGAATTTTTTAAGAGAATTTATGATTTCAACAAAATTATACAACCGGCCATGGAAATTCTTATTCTTTTGTCCTCCGTCCTATTGGAAATGTAACTTGGAGTAATTGTCGGTAATTCATGGTACATACTAGTTTGTGAAATAATTGGTCTTATTTTGTTAATATATAAAAGTTTTATGTATGCCATCAATTTAGTTTCTCACGTCAAATGGAATATGAAACTTGTTTCCTGTTTCTGTGCACTGGTAGATGAAATCCTTTGGTATGGATTGTTTGCCTTCTTCCTTATGGAAATCTTGTTCATTTCGCTACATAGTATCTGTTCTTTTTTGTTAGGTGGCGGGAGTTCCTGGTGTCACAGAAGCATTGTTCCAGGCTAGGCAGTTAGCCTTAGCAGAAGAGAGGAACAAGTTTAGTCCTACCCCTATGCTGTACAGCTGTGCTCTTTGTGGCAAGGAGTATAGGAGTTCCAAGGCTCATGCCCAGCACATGAAATCACGAGCTCATGTTATGAAAGCTTCACAGGAATCTACTGCCTCCACTGCAGGAATTACAGTTATTAAACCACTTATAGATTGCGTTCCTAATAAGTCAGCTTTATTGACTAAGGCCCTACTAGTAAGAGAGGACTATCGAGAAAGTGAAGAAAATGAGGATGAATGGGTGGAAGTCGACCCAGATGAAGAGGTTGATATGGTCTATGAATCTTTGTCAAATCTACATGTGGATGAACATGCTTCTAATGCTGATGGTGACATGGATGAAATTGAAAAATTAGATCCTTCATGTTGTTTTATGTGTGACTTGAAACATGACAATATAGAAAATTGCATGGTCCACATGCATAAGAAGCACGGATTTTTCATACCTGATATTGAGTATTTGAAGTATCCCCGAGGACTTCTTACATATGTTGGTCTAAAGGTACTTTCTGTTATGGCGTGAAAGAAGTTGCATTGAGATTATTTCAATAGTTACATCATCTATTTAATCACCTTTTACAGGTTAAGAGAGATTTCACATGCTTGTATTGCAATGAGAGATGCCATCCTTTTCAAAGCCTGGAGGCAGTAAGGAAACACATGGCTGCAAAAAGTCACTGTAAATTACGTTATGGAGATGGTGGTGATGATGAAGATGCTGACTTGGAAGAGTTCTATGACTATAGCTGCAGGTCTTTTCTTTACTTCTTCTATAATATCATCTGAATGTCTTTCTTCATTATTCCTTCTTTGAAAGTGTTAGAACTATTACAGATTCCTGACTGGTTAGTAAGTTTACTTGCATCCTTTTACTTGCTTCTTCCTATTTTTGACTTTTTTGAATCTACCTAGCTCAGAGGTATGAGAAAGATACTTTTAAATTGATCAGTTTATCATTTTGTTAACTGATTTTTTTGGAGTACAACAATCCTAATGTGTGAAGGCTTGTAAAATTACCTTGACTCGTGCAAATAACATTTACTTCATTGGTACTTCGTCATGTTGCTTCTATTTTGCTGCCATTTAGCAGAGGTGGCTTCATAATTTTCATTTTGCAAACTATATAACCTCATTTATCTAGATGTCTGCCCGAGGGATCTTGCCCCATCTGAGCTCTTCATGAACTTTAAGCGAATTTGATAGGATGAAAGATGGTTAGACAAGATTAGTTATCTAATGAATCTCCACATCAAGTAACATCAAGTATTTTTCTGCTAAATATTTATTTATTTCTTTTGTTATTTCGAATCAACATTTGTTTCCTACTTTCCTTTAAGTTTTCAGCAATTGCAATACGGTATCAGTCAAAATGATATATGGTGTTGTTGCTTTGCACTCTGCACAGCAGTAGCAAGCAGGCAATGGGAGTAGGAGAGCAAGGTACATTGGCCATTACCTGCACGGTCACTCTTTTTCTGGCAATTAAAAAGTTTCATCACAGAGGCTCCTCAAGGCTCGACTAGCTAATTCCTACTTTCTTAATTTGTTGAGAGGGTGTCCTTTCTGTACCATGAAGAACAACATGACTTTTTGAAACTTCAAGTTAACTCGTACATGAGTTATTCCTGGTAACAAGAGAAGAATTTAGTTTTTCAGGTGTAGCTGGTATTGTATTGTTCTGTAGGATTTCGTGGACCTTGTTAAACCTCTTTGCTTCAACTGATTCTTCTACATGTTACTGGTGGTAAAAAACCTTGAATTGCTTTTTTTTTTTTCTTTTTCCCTATGCTGCTTCTTGTCTTTTTACTGAATTGCATTTTATATAATTTTCTGTGATGCTGTATATATTTTCCTTGTAAGCTTCTTTTTGGTTCTGAATCTATATATTATTGCACATCTCTTCCTTCACTGCTTTTACAAAATGCGGACAGTAGTGATGAGTTTTATGATTCATTCTTTATAGTTACATTGATGCCGATGGTAAGCAGCTGGTGGCTGCGAATGACATGGCTAACAGCATAGAATTGGGAAGTGGTGGCTCAGAGCTTGTAATCACTCATAAGACAGAGAACGGTACACTTGTTAGAACTCTTGGCTCTCGGGAATTTCTCCGCTACTACCGTCAGAAACCACGACCTTCTCTTCCAAGGGATGTTGCTTTGGCAGTCTCATTGGCCTCAAGGTATGTGAAACTTCATCCTTCATTATTCATTTTATTGGGTTCTAAGTGTTGTTAGTTGGTCACTGTTTAAATGCAAAATAGGTTTATCGTATTCAGCCTTATTCAACAATTGTTGATTGGTCGTATTCAGCCTTATTCAACAATTGTTGATTGGTTGCAAAAAATGGTTTATTATGTTTGTCTTGCATGAATTTTTTTCATTGATAAATATGACCACTTGCTACATTCTTGTCAGTCAGTGATTGTCGTCTTAGTAGCTGGAAATCTTCTTCTAGGGAAATTACATGAATTTCGACTAATTTCTTCATTTGTTATGATAGTATTATTTCTTTATTTTCTATGCTAGGTGGCCGAATTGATGATATATGCTACTAAACATGATCTAGTATATTTGGAGCTTCTAAAATTTATAATTTTTGAATATTGTTGTCAAGTGCATTAAGTGAAATACAAAATGAATAGTGAAAATTGAATAACTATAAATATTTAGAGGTAGAGTTTCATATTAAGATCAAAGTTTTGATCTTGATATAGACAAAAATAGGTTTTTTTTTTTTTTGACAAATTCAACTAATTTGGGTTCTTCCACAATGCTAAACACAAATAACTTATATCGGTTATTAAACTTGTCAATTTTGTGACTATGTGATCATTAGGTATATGACGATTTTAGCAGTGTTACTATATGATCAATATTAGGGGTTGGTTCTATTAACCTATTTTTTATGAGAGAGCATCCAAAGCAACGTTGTCTATATAATTATCAAAGTGTCTCAAAATTGAACAACATTTGTCATTGTTTAGAGGATTAAACTATTTTTAAACATTAAACATCATCTAATGATTTGACATGTCTGACATGAAAGGCTTTTTTATACTCAAAATATCCTTCATGGAAAATATATTATTAGTGTTCTAACTAGCAGTCACTATGGTCGCTGTTGCAGGGTTATAGCAGTTTGAGAGGGTATACACTATGTTATGCCATAAAAAATAGAATATAGTGGACTAGAATCTTAGCAACTGCTATGGCGCTCGTAGTGGCAGCTATAGCGGGACAAAAGTTGGTCCATATCAGGCCCCAAGCTTTTCTAAAAATTTGATAGGTCGGTAAGGCCTAAAATCACTAAGGTCCCGTTTGGTTGGGGGAATAAGTGGGGATAACGAAAGTTATCCCCGCTATTCCGCCAAACGGGCTGATGTTTCACCGGGATATTTTATTCCGGTCAAACCTTGCTATTCCCAGTTATTCCGGAATAGTAAGGGATTTGCTATTCCACCATTTTGGGGGAATAGTACTATTCCAATGCTTAATTTCATACTTAATTAAAATTATAAATTGAATTAAAACAAAATTATAAATATAATATGTTATATATTATAATACATTATTTTTATTATAAAATTATTAATTGTACTATATTAATATATATTATTTATATTTAAATATTATAATAAATTTTATTCAAGTATTATAATAAATTTTTTTTATTAAATTTAAGTTTAAGTTGAATTTTAAAAAAATTTATAAATTTATTATAATAAATTATTTTTATTAATTGTTCCCACCCCTATTTTTATTTTAAAAATTTAAAAATTAAAAATTTACATTTTTAAAATTTATAATTTATAATCTCAAAATTAAAGTTTATAAGTTTAAATTATAAAATTTAAATTTTGATATTTTAAAATTTTGAAATTTAAAATTTGATATTTTATATTTTCAAATTTAAATTTGATCTTAAATTTAAAATTTAAAATTTTGAATTTAAAATTTAAGATTTTAAATTTCAAATTTTAATTTCAAATTTTGAAATTTCAAAGTTAAAATTTTAAATTAAAAAATATAAATTTAAAATTTTAAAAATTCGAATTCAAATATAATAAAAGGGTAATGCGTTATTTTTTATTTATAAAAACCCACTATTCTTCTTATTCCATCTTACCTAACCAAACGCTATTTTTTTTATTCCCAGGAATAACCCAATTTTCATCCAAACGCAAAATTGATTTAATCCCTGCTTATACCTCAATTTATACCTATTCCTGGAATAGCCGCTTTTTGCTTATCCCCGAACCAAAAGATACCTAAAAGATTAAGAAATTGTTCTATTAGAATTGTTAGTTATGGGGATCCCAAGGATCTATCTAGATACTATCAATCATTTAGAGGGGGATGAATAGGTGTAAACAATAAAAATAACCAACTCGATGCAACAAATAAAAGATAACAAAGTGATTACTGACTCACGGGACCAATACGCGATAACAATCCACTAAGAGTAAAAAAGATGATAAGGTGATTACTAATCCACGTACTCAAACCTCTTTTTTTATCTTCTTTAGATCTCGCGCACACCAACGGCTAGTCCACGCCCACGTTCGAATCCACGAACGCAATGTCCCTAATCCACAAAACGTCCACACTAACTATTAGTAAGTCCTCTCTTGTAACATTTACACTTTAATACCACTAATTTGTAACAATTACAAATTAGTCCAATTATCAACATATTGACAATTAGGTCCTCCGGCGATTCAATAATCGCGATCTAGCTATCCGATCAATCACAACCTCTTATGTGTATGACCCCATAGGTTCTATTCTATCTGGTAGTGAGATATATTTTGATCACTATCAACAATATCACTGAAACTCCTTTCAGTGGATCGGAACAATTCCAACTCAGCCCAATGAGAATTATCGATCATCTAGATAATTCTCACGAGTCTCACAATCCACCAGTGACGCTTAGCAGCATGTAGTGGCATTCCAGTAGAATGGAATACTGAACCTCCTTGTGCAGTTACCGTTGATACAATCCTTCTATCATGAGTCCCGACTAGGCGGAGGTTATGGAATAACTCGTCAAACCCCATCGTTTGTCATATGTTAAATTTATTCGACTCGAGTTTCTAATATCGGAAACCCTTTTCCGCTATTNCGCTATTCCGCCAAACGGGCTGATGTTTCACCGGGATATTTTATTCCGGTCAAACCTTGCTATTCCCAGTTATTCCGGAATAGTAAGGGATTTGCTATTCCACCATTTTGGGGGAATAGTACTATTCCAATGCTTAATTTCATACTTAATTAAAATTATAAATTGAATTAAAACAAAATTATAAATATAATATGTTATATATTATAATACATTATTTTTATTATAAAATTATTAATTGTACTATATTAATATATATTATTTATATTTAAATATTATAATAAATTTTTTATTAAATTTAAGTTTAATTAGAATTTTAAAAAAATTATAAATTTATTATAATAAATAGTTTTTATTAATTGTTCCCATCCCTATTCTTATTTTAAAATTTTAAAAATTAAAAATTTAAATTTTTAAAATTTATAATTTATAATCTCAAAATTAAAGTATAAAATTTAAATATAAAATTTAATATAATTTAATATATTTCAAATTTAAATTTGATAATAAAATTAAAGTTTTGAAATATAAAAGATTATAAATTTAAATAATTTAAATTGCTAAAGTTAAAATTTTAAATTAAAAAATATAAATTTAAAATTTTAAAAATTCGAATTCAAATATAATAAAAGGGTAATGCGTTATTTTTTATTTATAAAAACCCACTATTCTTCTTATTCCATCTTACCTAACCAAACGCTATTTTTTTTATTCCCAGGAATAACCCAATTTTCATCCAAACGCAAAATTGATTTAATCCCTGCTTATACCTCAATTTATACCTATTCCTGGAATAGCCGCTTTTTGCTTATCCCCGAACCAAAAGATACCTAAAAGATTAAGAAATTGTTCTATTAGAATTGTTAGTTATGGGGATCCCAAGGATCTATCTAGATACTATCAATCATTTAGAGGGGGATGAATAGGTGTAAACAATAAAAATAACCAACTCGATGCAACAAATAAAAGATAACAAAGTGATTACTGACTCACGGGACCAATACGCGATAACAATCCACTAAGAGTAAAAAAGATGATAAGGTGATTACTAATCCACGTACTCAAACCTCTTTTTTTATCTTCTTTAGATCTCGCGCACACCAACGGCTAGTCCACGCCCACGTTCGAATCCACGAACGCAATGTCCCTAATCCACAAAACGTCCACACTAACTATTAGTAAGTCCTCTCTTGTAACATTTACACTTTAATACCACTAATTTGTAACAATTACAAATTAGTCCAATTATCAACATATTGACAATTAGGTCCTCCGGCGATTCAATAATCGCGATCTAGCTATCCGATCAATCACAACCTCTTATGTGTATGACCCCATAGGTTCTATTCTATCTGGTAGTGAGATATATTTTGATCACTATCAACAATATCACTGAAACTCCTTTCAGTGGATCGGAACAATTCCAACTCAGCCCAATGAGAATTATCGATCATCTAGATAATTCTCACGAGTCTCACAATCCACCAGTGACGCTTAGCAGCATGTAGTGGCATTCCAGTAGAATGGAATACTGAACCTCCTTGTGCAGTTACCGTTGATACAATCCTTCTATCATGAGTCCCGACTAGGCGGAGGTTATGGAATAACTCGTCAAACCCCATCGTTTGTCATATGTTAAATTTATTCGACTCGAGTTTCTAATATCGGAAACCCTTTTCCGCTATTAACTCTGCCTTGGCCAAGGTTTTCTAAACTCGGTCTCATAAATCACATAGGATTAACACCCCTATCTACCAAGGGAGATAGATTCCATCTAATTGCACACCCTATTCCTACAATGAACCTACTGCAGCCAACATGCACCACAAGGACCCGAATGGCTAGGGACCAAGTGTATGTATAGTCAAACTACAGTAACCTCATTGTGAATAGCCGAGGCACCGCAGGTCAAAGGACCAGTCACACTACTGCAACATTGAGTAAGTCACTGACGAGTGAGTAGACATCCAAGTGACTTCTCGCGTTGGTCACACTCGGTACCCTTGTTCTCTAACAACCACCTGCATATTTGCTTCAGTGTCCCCACACTGTCGACTCGAGACCCGTCTACCCAAAAAGGGTAGCGACCTATGCACCAATCTCACCGGATCAATCACCGTCCCCGCGATGATCCATTGATCGGGAGCATTTAGGAATTAACCACCAATGACACAAGTCTCAAATTCTCAACTCTTGAGAATATATGTCATCATCTTATTAATTCCTTGGACGATTCATAGACACATACACAACATGAATGGAAATAAGAACCCAAATATATTTATAATATTTTAAAGTCAAATACAAATTTATGTTCTAGAAAGAATATATGTGTCAGCCTAGTTGGCTTCGAGGGCATACATCTAACATGTAAGAGAGAGGGGAGAACAAAATAGAGAGAGAAACGGGTTAGGGTTCTCTTAATGGTTTTACAAGGAGGGGAGGTGTACAAATGCAATCACACCCCCCAGCAATACTTATCATAGCCTTTCCTGCGTACTTTTAGGAGCGTGATTTTTATGTTTAGGAACCAAGCTATGTTCTGGAACCAAACAATAGGTTCCGCAGAAATCGAACCCCATATCCATTGTTTCCTTGCTCAGGTTTCGGAACTTGACAGTCATGTTCCGGAACCTCACACTCTCAAGCCAAAACTCTCTTCCTCTATTTTCCTTTTGCTTTCTTTTCCTCTTCTTTTAGAATTTAGGGTATTAAACTGCCATGCACTTTGATAACCTCCAAACGTAGGTACTTGCTACATGCTATTTACTACCTTGTATATGAATTTTTTGGATAGGATTTATACATAATTATGTGGGCAACATGTGATATTCATGAGGGCGATGGTGTGTAATCTTAATATAATTTTACAAATAAAAGGAATAAAAGGACTTTGATTGTTCCATTTACTAAAGTATAGATCCTTAATCGCAAGTTTTGAAAGTTTAGGAAAAGGACTTGATTGTTACATCTACTAAACTATAGAGCCGTAATCGCAAATTTTGAAAGTTTAGGGACTAAATTGGCATCTGACCCAAACTTCAGAGAGTAAATAAAATTAACCCTTAAAAAAAAATTTCTATCCTCTACTTTTGTAGGTTTTCGCAATTTTGGCTATTAATTTTTTGACCCTTTGATGCACCCAGCAAAAAGCTGTTGAAAATTACGCAAGTGTTGAATGAAGAAGTTTGTTAGCTTCTGCAACTCAATGCTAAAATAATATTATAAAGTATGAACTTCATCCCCAGTCCAGAGCTTTTGCTTTTGTTGGTCTTCTAACAATGTTATTCAGACAACACTTGATCAACCGCTATTGGACATTAGTGATGCAAACCATCAATTAGTCGAGCAAGCCGTAAATCTTTGTTCTTTTCAAGATAATTCCTTTTTCTTTTATGACGATGTACAATTAATAAGTATATTGAGCTTCTTAATCCTCCCCTTCCCTTATCTTTCACGTTCATAGCATTTTCTTCCATATTTTTATTTTTTAATGATTTACACAGGGTCATCAGTTTTATTTTTTTCGGATTCAAACAAAGTCATCATCTTGTTTTCTTGGCTACCAGATTGCTAGACACTCCAAATACTCTAATTCGTATTTAACTATATTGATTGTCAATTTGGAGCTTTTTGCAATGAAAGTTGAGTCCATATTATCTAGATAGACGGAGGTTGTCACGCCCCGGGGTTCCTTTTTGAAAACCAATTTGAAATCGGCCTATCTTTATAAATCAGAGTCGGTAGAAAACTGCCCCTTTTGTTTTGAAACCTTGACCCCCCAAAGGTGCAACAGACCTATCACAAATATAGAAACTTTTTGAAACAAACGAATAGAGTCTCCCCTGTATTTGCACGGCGTGGCACATAATTATCAACCACGACCTCCACTCACACAAACAACAATCACGAATCACAAAGATTATCATTTCACATCATACAGCTAGCCGTCCTTAGTCACAACTATTCCACATCAATTTCACATTCTTTCCTACTAGTTGAAAGCGCCGCCCACGCGAAGGCTTCACTTTGAAATTCTAATTTTTGCGAAAAACCTCGGAAAAACCATTTAAACACGTTTTCCACACGGAAACCATTATTTTGAAAACACCACCACGAGGGGCAGAAAACCACATTCTGAAATCTGAATCCAAAGCCATAAGTGTCCAAAAACCTCGAGTATTTCAAAACCATGAGTATCCAAAACTCATACATACATCATCCAAAACCGCAAGTATAAACCACCAATTGAACCACAAGTAGATATCTAACAAACAGTATAGGGTAAGATCTATACTATCCACTAATATCTATCTGATATTATGTATGAAGTAATCAAAAAGGTATACCGTAAATCGAGACCTCTATGACGGACCACTAGCTACGGCCTCACGTTGCGTCCCGACCAATCCCACCTGCGTCACCTGAAAAAGTGGGGGTGAGAACATGTAACAAGTCTCCCTCTCCCAGTGGGTATCGCAAGCTGACGAAAGCAAGCTGTACCCACTAGCAGATGGAGGGGTAAACAGCAGTCGTAACAAGTAAATCAAAGAAGATAACAATGAATAACATCCATTGATAATCACCAAGAAAACTACTACTACAAAATGAGATAATAAAGCAACGACTAACTATAGTCAATAGTCAACCTACTGCAGTAGCAATGATAACTGAACTGAAAACAATCGTAATAATGATATGAATAACCGCTATTGCAAAGGGAGATAGAGAAATGACCACGCATCAATTGCAACCGATAGCACAAGTATACCCAATCTATACCGCCGTGTCGGTCTAAGGACCTCAGGCAAACCATAATCGCTCTATCTGGCATATAATCCTAGCAAATGACCGCTGAGCTCACGGATTGGTGACCAACCACTTTTCCGAAAATGAACACCCTCCTGCGGTGGATCATACCGCTGGTGTTCATGAAATGCTGTCTAGCTGTGGCGATCAATGCGAATACGATCAATGGCCAACCGTCAGTGAATAGCGGACAATCTTCGCCCCTTAGGGCATACCGACTAATAGGTTATCAAACTGTAAGGGAACACGAGTACGACCACTCAGGTCACGTAGGATGGAACAACTCAACATCCTCTTAAGTGTATGCATGTATAGACCACTCAGGTCAACTAAGATAGAACAACTCAACATCTTCTCAAGTGTATGCAAAGTACCGACTATTCAGGTCAACAAGAAAGTACGAGGTCAACAATGACAATAGTATAAGGGAATTGACCACTCTGGTCAACTAGGATGTATTCACGGGAATCGACTACTCAGGTTAACGACGACGTGTCCGAGAGAACCGATCACTCAAGTCAATAATGGGGTATGCACAAGAACCGACCATTTAGGTCAACAATGATGTATACAGTCATGTATAGGCAACTGGAGATTTTAGAGTAGTTCTCTTCCAAATTTTTATTTTAAAATTGGATCCACTAAATTTTTATTTGTAAATAGTCTTATGATAGAGAGAGAAAAATATTAGTGAAAGCGGCGAATGATTCACCGCATTCGTTAAAATTTTACCATCCTATAAAAGCGGTGAATGGTTTACCGCTTTTAAAAGCGGTAAACTATTTACCGCTTTCTTCCCTCTTTTATGTCTCTGTAACAATATTATGAGGAGTTATGAAAGCGGTGAATGGTTCACCGCATTTAAATACGGTGATTCATTCACCGCCTATATTATTTATTTTTTAAAAAACTCAATTTGATATATTAGAGGTCTATTTTTACAATTATTTTGTTTAAAAGACTTTTTGTAATTATAAAAATCAGTAGGATTATTTATAAAAAAAAATTCTAGGCAACCTCTACCGCTCTACTTCTATGTCATGACAAACAAGAGAGGAAGGAGTATGCTAAGTAGAGCTAGAGTCGAAGTCATGTGGTGTAAGGTTCAAGTATAAGATATATGCAAGAAGTAAGAGGAAAGGGTGGAAGGAACATCACCGAGCGTACACCACTGAATTGACTTTGAATCGAAGTACCCACCTGTGTTGCAGCTGCACCTAGCTCCCGCGGTGTGTAGAATCGTCGACTGGACCTACGACAGGTCCACCGAGTCAGAAACCAAACCAACTGATTCAAAGACATCACTCATGAAACCAAGACCACCTGCGGGATCGGTTTCCCAAAACCGATTCCCAAACTCGCCAGGAATCCCGAAAACGCACCGGGATGCCCTCGAGACCCACGAAACGTCCCAAAACACACCGACTCACACTGCAAGTCACCTGCTGTCCCAAAACACACCTATTTGGATGTTTGGACAACAAACACAAGTCTCCAAGTCAACTCGATTGTCGCTGATCAACCGATTACTATCGGGCTTCCGAAAGTATCCACTTTGGCACCGGAAGCCTCCGCCGCCTGTCTGTTGCCTCCGAACACACGAGGCGACCCCGGCGGTGAGCCAACGAGGCTAGGCGATGATTTTCGGGGTGACCATGCACTCATGCAGCCGAAAACTCATCACGACGCAAAATTGCGTTCTACTGGTGATTTCGCTGGAAAACGCATCGAGACCCATCCGCCGCTTATCTACTGCCTTCGGACTTCGAAGGTGGCGGTAGCAATCAGCCAACAAGGCTTGGCGCGGTCTCAAGGGCATTTGAATGGCCAACATGTGAAAACCGCAGCATAAACTGCGTCCGATTGGCGAATTTCCGCCAAACGACGTCGTGGGACCCCGTTTCCACTCCGCGACGGCTCTCGGACCTTCGACGATCAGTCGAGAGGTCGCTAACAGTGATCGTACGCTGTCCGAGGCTATGCACGGGGTCTCTATTGCATACAATTTGCAATTGGCGCGCTAAAGCATTAAATACAATTAAAACAATACATAAACACGAGTTTTGATCTCGTTACCTTGATCCGCGTCGCAGCGAATCCATCCAACTAGCCGATTTGATTCGTCTCGACGAGATAATGCTCGTGCTCGCTGTTCGGAGCGCGATCGACGGCCGGGCGGCTTCGAAACAGCGAGAAACTGGAAGCGGTCCAGTCCCACGCATGCACTGGAGCTTCGTTGATTGCAATGGAGGTGAGCATGGTGTTCAGCGGACGACGAGGATCGCCGTGCTCACTTTCGTGGAGGTCGGGGATCTTCGGATTGTCGGAAAATGCGAACGGGGCAAAACGTTGCCCTAGGTTGCCAAGTAGGGAGGACAGTGACTCCGGCCGGCCGCCGCCGGCCTGCTGGGGTGTGCGTCAGTTGGGGTCGGCCGCAGAGGGGGAGAGAAGCCTCGTGCTCCTCTCAGTCGGCAGCAGGGATCGGCGGCAGCGGCGGTTCGTGAAGCTCGACCAGCACATAAAGAGGTTGGAGCTCGGGTTCCCCTGTGGCGATGGCGGCGAATGGGGGAGGTAGGGGCTGGCGGCTGCGGGCTACCTGAGGTCGAGGAAGGCGGCACTGAGGGTTGGCGGTCGCGGCAGGAGAGGGCTCGAGTCACCTCGGCCCGAGTTACTCGAGAGGAGAAACCAATGGCGGCGGTGGCTCTTGTGGGGCACGGGGGTGCCAAGGGTGGGTCGCTGGAGTTTGGGAGGACGGCAGTGGCGGTCCCGGTGGCCGGCGGCACGGTTGCAAGGGTGCTCGGGATCCCCCCTTCACACCACCAAAAAGAGAGAGAAAGAGAGAGAGAGAGAGAGAGAGAGAGAGAGGGAGGGAGCCTCCGGCAGCTGGCATGGCGACGGCGGCGGAGCTCCTCAGGTGGACCGGAAGGGGAGGGAGAAGGGTGATCTAGGTTTTTTTTTTTTTTTGGTTCCAAAATTCTCAAATCCACCCTTTAATCCAAAAACCACTATTCATACGGGATAATCACTCCAAAGTCCCCCAACTCTCGAAATTCGTGATTCAATCCCTCTCTACTACATTCCTCTCGCAGAAAGATCCCTATCCGCGAGTTTTCATGCAAAGCGAACCACCAATCGCTTCTAAAAAGCAAGAACAATGCGGAATAAAAGCCCTCATAGTTTCGAAAATCGTGCATTGAACATAAAATCCGTCAGCGCTATTAGTTCCAGCACAGTCGGACCATCGAAAATGAGCTATTGGATCGCTCGGAACGGAGTCCGCTTCGTGTTCGAAGCCCACCTCTCTCTTCAGTCACAACCAAAAATGCGGATTACTATTCATTTTAAGTGAAAAGTAATAATTGCATAAAAATTTTATTTTAAATCATTTTTTGCTGAAATTAGATAGGCAAGTTTAAAATTAAAATATACACGATAACGTTTAAAAAGATGTCAAACATGTCCTCACAGAGGTGGGGGTAGGGATTCAATCAGGCACTTTTTGTTTACAATATTGAACTTCATTCTATAATGAACAGATTATCAGGGTTGAGTACTAGCATGCGCTTCTAAAGTTTGAAAATAACTTATATATAGCTTCAAATTTTAAGTCAACTTGCATACCCCTCTAAACTTCTAATACCTTACAAAAATATCCTTCCGCTTAAATTTTCATTAATCTCCATTGAATTTCCCTTAGTTTCCTCTCTTCTCCGTCTCTCTCTTCTCTTTCTTTTCTTTTCTTCATTTAGAAAACTTCTTTACTTTTCGTTCCGAGCAGGCTGATTAGTTTATCTATTTTGTAGCCTTAACGTTTGATGTATAGAACAGCTTTTCTAATAGCAAAGAAAGTTAAATTTCCACGAAAGGTTCTCTTTTCAATGCAGAATAATTTGGAATCGGATGAAAAAGAGAGATGTAATTTAGTAGGAGATGATTTTCAGTTGGATTAGAAGCTAAAGAAAATTTAACGAAAATTGATAAAAATTTAATTGAAAGGGTATTTTTGTTAAGTGTTGGAAGTTTGGAGAGATATATAAGTCGACTTAAATTTTGAAGGGATACATAATTTATTTTTAAACTTTAGAAGGGTACACCAGTATTTAACGCTTTAAATTAATAAATATATAAATATTATCCTCATATGTAAAAATGTTATTTTCATATCTCATATTCTAACCTAGGATTTTGAAATTCCTGTGTATCCGTACTGCGACGTGTCCAGCGTCCACATCCTATATCCCAAGTTGTGGGAATACAATGTGGCCAGCGACAAAAGAGCAATGCTCTACCGGTACACCCCAAAAGGGTTTTGGTTGTGTAAATTGTACTTCCTATCATCCAAGGGCTATTATTGCATCCTTGTCTTGTCAGCTTTTTTTGTTTAATAATATTAAAAATTTAAATGGGTACACCTGTTTTTTGTTTAATAATATTAAAAATTTGAAAGGGCTATTATTGCTTCAAATGTGGCTAGGATAGAAATTGTAAGGTGTACACCTGTTTTTGGGTGCACAGCTAGTAAATTTGGTGTCAAAAATAGGAAAAACTGACTGGTCATCGATAGGGGTGTAAAAATATAAATTTAATAAATTATATAAATATGAAATAGTTGCTTGTGTTCGGATGGTTGTTATCAAGCCGAACACGAGCGAGCTGGGCCCGTAAACGAGCTGTTCAGCTTGTTTATTAAACGAGCCGAAAAATGCAGCTCGTGTTCGGCTCGTTTACTAAATGAGCGAGCCGATTCGCTGCATTCTCGATCGTGTTCTCACGTTTAATAAACGAGCCGAACACGAGCTGGCTCGCGAACAGCGAGCTAGATTGCCACCCCTAGTCAACAGCTTTTATTGATTAAAGTAAGTTTGTTTTTAATAAAATCTGCCTGGTAGTGGCAGCAAACTCGAAGTTTCAGGTAAAGGGGACCTTCGTCAAAGTACAAAATTAAGTTTAACATATTTTCTGATCCTAATTTACTTCAAATGATTTTTTAAAAAAAAAACTTCTGAAGTGCAGGTACCGTTATTTAATTCAAAGGAATTTTACTTCTAATTGCAGGTACCGAAGTATGGGTTTGGCGACGGTTCAATCGAAGGAACCGATTATAAGAATGAAAGTCCTTAAGGAGATGAACCGTAGCGGAGTGGAGGCAATGCGCTCAAAGATTGGGATGAAGAGCAACGTCATTCGAAACCTTCCAAAGAATGTCCCATATTAGACTTGCTTTGAGCCCTTTGAAGTTCCACATTTTCTAAATATGGAAGAAGAACAAGAGAGTAACTAAACGTAGTGTTTTGTTCGCTATTATGAGACTTTAGTACTGTGAACCTTTGCTTGTTAAATTTGAAGCCTGTAGCTCTCTAATTTTCCCCCTTTTCCCTTCTCTTTTTTCTTTTTTCTCTACTATGTTTTGTTTGCTTGTTTATAACATAACAGAAATTGCACCAGTGATCTTTCTGTTTGGTAATCATTGCGCCTGTTTTGCATGTGTTAGTTTTTATACTATATTTCAATTTATGTTTGCAATCAATTGTATAAAATTAATAGGAAAATGCTAACTGGACAACAGGCTTGAGTTGTAAATCCTACAACCCAAAGATCCAACGGTTGATATTAATCACTTTGCACAGTAGGTTTTAAACTCACCCTCTTTTATTTTTTCACCTACTACTACACCCACAGCTGTCGTCTTCTCTCGCTCTCTCGATCTCTCCACCATCTCTCTCTCTCGCTCTCTCTTTGTTTCTCGCTCTGTCCCGCACACCTCTCACCACTCTCTCCTGCACAGGTCTCTTCCTCTCGCTCTCATCTCTCTCTCTCTCTCGCTCGCTCGCTCGCTCGCAGATCACTCTATCGGGCGGTGTTCGGCAGGGAAGGTGGTCGATAAAAGCTCCGGTCCCAAGCCGTCTTATAGGTGTCTCTTGTCGTCGCCTCTCTCCATTGGTAGGAGGTCGCGTCTCAACTGCTCCACTGTCCATCCCAGTACCTGTGACGCATTCTTTAAGTCGTGGGCGTCCGAAATTGGGAACGATTTCGGAGCTAATTCGGCCACAATCGAACAGAGGATTCTACTCAAATAGGAGATATTTTTGAATTTCTATAATCTTTTATTTCTAATTTTAAATTTAATATAGAATTTATATTTTGAGGGTTTAGGGTTCCAGCTAGGGTTCCTCTGTGCGTACTGCGGATTTCCTCATCGACTAGCTGATTCATTTTATTTAGGGTTTACTCAACTGGTATATTACATTATTTGTTGCATTTGTAAAAATAAAGCATTTATGATTTTAGTGTTTAGAAGATGCGTACACAGTAACACACATATATTTCATGCATTTTATAAATTTTGCTTAGTTTATGATAGAAAATATGTTTAGAGTTACTAGTATGTAGAAAGGTATAGAAAACATGTTTGGGGTTACTAGTATATTCTTGGTGTTCATCCATGTATTGAAGCAAGACTTTCATTG
>NC_033633.1:9333905-9336958 GCF_001540865.1 Ananas comosus | reverse complement strand
AATTCTCACAAGATAATTCGAAATGTTGACAAGATAATACCGTATTTTGACAATATTTGGTTTTTTGACTATCGTCATAAGATAATTCGAAATTCTTACAAGATAATTCAGTATTTTCTCATTCTAACGTTACATATGTACAAGCGTTCACATTTAAACTATTTTGACAAGATAATTTGAGATTCTCATAATATAAGATGATACTCTTTTCTCACAACTGTGNGATATAACTTGTTTGAGTGCACTTTTTCAGTATAAAATATACTATATTCAAATAAGCGTCATTTGAATTAGTACATATAGTATGGTCTTCCTGGAGGCGTTACCAGGGACAGCGTCATAGACTACGGAGAAGTCATCGAAGTCGGGGGGGCTAGAAGTTTCTTCCACTACGATATCGAATGAGTTCGAAATATCACGGCTCAGTATTCCTGCAAGCGAACATGACATATGTATAAGCATTCACATCTGAAAGATTTTGAAAAGAAAGGAGACGATGCTCACAAAATAAGCAACTTAAGAACTGCCTTACACACAACAATGTCAGTATTTCAAAAGATAAGATGAAACTGTTGTCAAACAACTGTTAGTATTTCGATCGATAATTCTCACAAGATAACCGGAAATGTTGACAAGATAATACCGTATTTTCACAAAATAAGATGATACTGTTTTCTCACAATTGTTGGTATTTCGATTATCTCACAAGAAAATTCGAAATATTGACAAGATAATACAGTATTTTCACAAGATAAAATGATACATATGTTCTAACAAGCGTTCGTATTCCGATAATTTTCACAAGATAACTGGAATATGTTGACAAGATAATACGAGTATTCTCACAAGATAAGATGATACTGTTTTCTCACAACTGTTAGTATTTCGATCGATAATTCTCACAAGATAATTGGAAATGTTGACAAGATAATACCGTATTTTAACAAGATTTGATTTTTTGACTATCGTCACAAGATAATTCGAAATATTATCTGTCTTTTCTCATTCTAACGTTACATATGTACAAACGTTCACATTTGAACTATTTTGACAAGATAATTTGAGATTCTCACAAGATAAGATGATACTCTTTCCTCACAACTGTGGTATTTCGATCGATAATTCTCACAAGATAATTGGAAATGTTGACAAGATAATATCGTACTTTCACAAAATAAGATGATACTGTTTTCTCACAACTGTTGGTATTTCGATTATCTCACAAGAAAATTAGAAATGTTGACAAGATAATACCGTATTTTCACAAGATAAGATAATACTGTTTTCTAACAAGTGTTGGTATTTCGATAATTCTCACAAGATAATTAGAAATGTTGACAAGGTAATACTGTATTTTAACAAGATTTGATTTTTTGACTATCGTCACAAGATAATTCGAAATATTATCTGTATTTTCTCATTCTAACGTTACATATGTACAAGCGTTCACATTTAAACTATTTTGACAAGATAATTCGAGATTCTCATAAGATAAGATGATACTGTTTTCTCACAACTGTTGGTATTTCGATCGATAAGATGATACTGTTTTCTCATAACTGTTAGTATTTCGATCGATAATTCTCACAAGATAATTTGGAAATGTTGACAAGATAATACCGTATTTTAACAAGATTTGGTTTTTTTACTATCGTCAAAAGATAATTCGAATTATTATCTGTCTTTTCTCATTCTAACGTTACATATGTACAAACGTTCACATTTGAACTATTTTGACAAGATAATTTGAGATTCTCACAAGATAAGATAATACTCTTTCCTCACAACTGTGGTATTTCGATCGATAATTCTCACAAGATAATTGGAAATGTTGACAAGATAATATCGTACTTTCACAAAATAAGATGATACTGTTTTCTCACAACTGTTGGTATTTCGATAAATCACAAGATAATTGGAAATGTTGACAAGATAATACCGTACTTTCACAAGATAAGATGATACTGTTTTCTCACAACTGTTGGTATTTCGATTATCACAAAAAAATTGGAAATGTTGACAAGATAATACCGTATTTTCACAAGATAAGATGATACTGTTTTTTAACAAGTGTTGGTATTTCGATAATTCTTACAAGATAAGTGGAAATGTTGACAAGATAATTCGGAATTCTCACAAGATAAGATGATACTGTTTCCTCACAACTGTTAGTATTTCGATCGATAATTCTCACAAGATAAATTGGAAATGTTGACAAGATAATACCGTATTTTGACAATATTTCGGATTTTGAGTATCCTGTGAAGATAATTCGAAATTCTTACAAAATAATTCAGTATTTTCCCATTCTAACCTTACGTATGTACAAACGTTGACCTTTAGACTATTTTCACAAGATAATTCGAGATTCTCACAAGATAAGATAATACTATTTTCTCACAATTGTTGGTATTTCGATAATCTCACAAGTAATTGGAAATGTTAACAAGATAATACCGTATTTCGACAATATTTCGGATGTTGACTATCGTCACAAGACACTTTGAAATTCTTACAAGATAATTCAGTATTCTCCCATTCTAATGTTTACGTATGTACAAGCATTGATATTTGAACTATTTTCATAAGATAATTCAGGATCTTCACAAGATGATACTGTTTTCTCACAAGTGTTGGTATTTCGATTATTATCACAAGTGTTGGTAATTCGACATTCTCATAAGAAAATACGGTATTCTCACAGTCTAACAGTTCGTATATATAAGCGTTTGTGTTTAATATATTTTCACAATATGATTTTCACAAGAATATTCGAGATTCTGATTTGCGAAATACCGTATTCTCACTGTCTAACATTACGTATGTATTAAGATCGGTTGTTATGTATATACTTATGTTTGTTTAATTAAAAGTTATGTTCATATGTTCATATTTATTCTCGTATATGTATGCGATAAAGTGTTTTATTCTACTATATGACAACAGAGTGTTGGACAAACCATAAAGCTATAGAGTGTTTTAACTTACAACTGTTCTATTTAATGACCATAAAAGTGTTCTATTATCTACTATGACAAAAACTTGTTCACAAA
>NC_033633.1:9319680-9333197 GCF_001540865.1 Ananas comosus | reverse complement strand
AGTTGTAAAGGTTAATAGAACACTCTTAATAGCTAGCTTTATGGTGTCAATACTCCTTTCTCATAGTAGAATAGAACACTCTTAGAGCTTATAGAACAGTTTTATCAAGTTTACACTTACGAATATGTATACATTACAATCTTACTTTTTTATGTCTACTATAAAGCTTAATAGAACACTACTATCAGTTTTTTAGTATAAAACACTTTTATTATGGCATAGAACAGTTGTAAAGGTTAATAGAACACTCTTAATAGCTAGCTTTATGGTGTCAACACTCATTTCTCATAATAGAATAGAACACTCTTAGAGCTTAATAGAACAGTTTTATCAAGTTTACACTTGCGAACTTGTATACATTGCAATCTTACTCTTTTATGCCTATTATAAAGCTTAATAGAACACTGCTATCAGTTTTTTAGTTTAGAACAGTTTTATGCCATAATGGAACAGTTGTAAAGGCCAATAGAACACTCTTAATAGCTTTATGGTTGTGAACAATCTTTTGTCAAAGTAGAATAGAACACTTTTATGCCATAATAGAACAGTTGTAAAGATTAAAAGAACACTCTATTAGCTTTATGGTTGTCAACACTTTTTTGTCATAGTAGAATAAAACACTTTTATGCCATAATAGAACATTTGTAAAAGTTAATAAAACACTCTTAATAGCTAGCTTTATGGTGTCAACACTCTTTTCTCATAGTAGAATATAATACTCTTAGAGTTTAATAGAACAGTTTTATCAAATTTACACTTGCGAACATGTATACATTGCAATCTTACTCTTTTATGACTTAATAGAACATTCTTAAAGCTTAATAGAATACTGCTATCAGTTTTTTGGTTTATAACAGTTTTATGCCATAATAGAACAGTTGTAAAGCTTAATAGAACACTCTTAATTGCTAGCTTTATGATTGTCAACACTCTTTTATCATAGTAGAATATAACACTCTTAGAGCTTAATAGAACACTATTTTCTAGTTACTTTCAGAACGAAGTTATGTACCTACTTGTGGTTCATAAAATGTAGGTGAAAAAATGGTTTCCACCAGAGCCAAGTCGGGCAAGAAGGCCACTACAAGTGGTGAAGGCACATCTGCGCATTCTGCAGAGAAAAAAAAAAGGAGAGGCCATCAAAAGCTAAAAGGGCAACCATGGAGCTTGTTGTGGGCAGATGTTACCCAGTTCATCTGCACACCACAATGTGTGTTTCAGAGTTGCCGAAGACTGCGGGTAGAATTCAAACAGCTGACCCCGCATTACGTGGTGTAATGTCCGATGAATAGATGGCACTTCTGAAGACCACTCCATTCTTTTCTTATCTCGACTTGCCTCCAATTAAACAAGATCTTGTGTTAGTCGATTACCTCCTCAGTTTTTGGGACGAAGAGAGAAGAGGTATTAGAATTGAAGAAACATTTCTTCCCTTTTGTCTAGAGAAAATATCCATTTTGGTGAGGCTGCCAGCAGAGGGGGAACCAATAGAATGGCAAAGCAAGAGTGTAAAGTCGAGCACTCTTGATAAATATTTCGATGGTGACTATCGGCATGCTGATAGGTCGAAATTAAGACATATTTTGTACAGTATTGCTTGTCAAAATGGAGAGGAGATGGCAGCTGATTTTGCGCGTATATTTATATTATACGTATTTGCGACAGTCCTTTTTCCGACCAGCCACTACAATGTGTCGAAGGCGATATATAGATATATAGATGATGTGCATAGAATAGATGAATATGCCTTGGGCCATGCTGTATGTAATTATCTTGTCAGTTCGATCTCCAGAGCATCCCCGCGTGTGAAGCATCGGAATAGCGGCCAAGAAAGACTTGCCGGCTATATTGACGGATATACAATAGCATTTTTATTAAGTAATATCCTTGATGTATTTTGTCAATAGAATATCTCTTGCATAATTTTTTTAATAATAATAATAATCGCAATTCTTGATAAACTTACAGAGTTGGGCTTATAAGCATATAAAGGGGTTAGGTACTTCCGACGAAGACAAGGCTGTCCTTCGGATGAGAAAATGGAAGGGTTCAAAAGCATATCGGTGTTACGAGAAGCTTCTAACAAAGCTGCCGAGTTATACTCCTGCAGAGGTAACCATTACTGTAAGGAATGTAGTTTTATATAATTTTCTTATAATACTTATTAAATAGATTTATCTTTTTGGCAGGTTGTACCCACATTTACTTACCGCCCTAATGATATGTCTATATTGAAGCCCACGTTACGTGGCAGCCGACCGGAACAGGTATTACTGAATTGAGGTAGTAGAAAATATTATTTTGGTAGATTTTATTTGTCAAATTGTGATATTGTCCTTTCGTACATCTCTCTCGAATGTGGTACAGGCAGCGGCCCCCGCGGCAACAACTGCTGCCGGTGAAAGTAGCAATAATATCAGCTCCTTATTGAATCAATTGGAGCAAGCTCTTAATAAACTACAAGATCGGAATAAGATGTTGGAGGGGGAGAATGCAATGCTAAAAGAAAAAAATGCAAAGCTTGAAGCGCAACTATCTAGCGCTAGTACAGCCGCTGCTGCAGAAGGCGGAGCCGAAGCCGGTGTTGATCCACATCAAGGTGGCCAAGGCGCAGCGGTTGAAGAAAGCAGCCAACAGAGAGTTGATGTTGGCGAGACTGTAATAAGGGACATTCCTTCAAGAATTCAACGAATTAAACATCGTGCAAGGAAAGAAAAGAGAATGTCTCCTGATTTTACGCCGGGCGAACGTCCTTTGACCCGGCACTATAGACGAAAGCAGCATCATTCTTTGAAGATCGGGGGGGCTGAAGCTAGTGAAGAGGCATCAGATACTGCGACAGGGACCATTGCTGAGGTCCTTCTGGTATGATATACATGATTAAGTTTAGTGCGAATAAACTTATATCATATAAAATATGACTTTTTCACGTGAGTTTGTTCAATATAGGAAATTAAAGCTGAACATGGACACTCAGATAGTGCAAAACAAGCCGTTGAGATTGATGATATCCCTGTACCGGATCAGGAGCCTGGGGTCATTATTGAGCGTCGTCGCAAGTATCCCGGAAGAGATAAAATTCCCAAAGTGGAGCAGGACGCAATAGATTTTCTAATTTCCCGACCTATAACAAAGTTCGTCAATCCTTATATACATGTAGTGATTAGTTAGGATTAGATATTTTTGGTCAAATATTCTACCTTAGCTGGACAGAACATTAATTTCTTTCGTATTATTAATTAAATGTTCTTTTTATAGGGGACCCATATGGCAAGATAATACAAAAGGGTCAGATTCACCTTCTGTTAGTGGTCAAGTCCTCAATGAATACTTATTTGGAGGCCCGACGCGCGACGAGGTTAGTGCTGGCACAGATTATGCATTGTAGTTAGCGCTTATAGCTTGTTATATACATATCTAATTATATCTATATTATTCTAATTCTCATTGTTTTGCTGATTGTTTTATTTAGGTGATTAATGTATATTTCCATATAATTAATAAGCTCGATTGCTGTGGTGTACATAAATTTAGTCAACCGGGTATTTTCTTGCGAACTGAAGTTGCGGTGAGTTTGATGCCTTCACTATTATATTAGTTGTTATCTATTTTGTTTTCTGTTTCTATGCTATTCTGTTCTCTGAAGATGCTTTCTTGTTTTCTGAAGATCACTATTAGCCTTCACTGAAGATGCTATCTTGTTCTCTGTTTCTGTGCAGATGCACGTACTCAATAAGATGCAGGGATATGGAAAGAATAATCTAGTAACAGCTGATTTTGTGAAGGATGTCGCATTTGGATCCGCATCTATACGTCACTTTCTGGATAAAATAAATACACAAACCTGCAACACTTGTAGATATGTACTTATTCCGTTACATAGTAATTGGCATTGGCATTTGCTATCGATTGATTTGAAGGAACGACGTTTTGAGAGTTGGAACTCTTTGTGGAGCCACAGCGGGGCACAGGACGCGGCACAGCTGCTGGTATTATTTTATTTTTCTCAGTAGACAGAGTGTTTTAGTTATTTATTCACGCGACAGTAACATCTACTATCTACTCATTTGAATTAATTAACCATTTTTTTTGTCTTGGAAAGGCGAAATGGTTTACGTCCTATTTTGAGCACATCCTCCAAATCCCTGTCGGCGCTTCTGACGTCATATTTCATAAGGAATGTCAACAACAGGGTTCCATCGAAGTTGATTGTGGCATGTACACATGCCTTTTTGCTGAAAGAATCGTAAGAAACGGCCTCCCCGATCTATCATTGTACGATAATGACCCCCCCTCCTTCCGTGCTCATATGATCAGTGCGATCTTAAAGGATCCATGTTGTTTGACCTATACTTCTATGATTGAGTGCATAGTCGCAAAAGATGATGTCTGAATGTTATAGGATTTTGCAATTATTACTGGTACTGTACAGTGTGTTTATATATTATTGTGCAATTGTGAATTGTACTGGGCAATTTGTATATATATGATTGTGAATGTACAATTGTGCACATTATGAGTGGTCGTTCACAGATTTTTCATATATGATTGTGAATGTGCAATTGTGAATTTGTGACTGGTAATCTTGTATTCTGCTTAATCATATTCTTGATGTATTTTGTGTAATGTGAGTGTTAATAAGAGTCTAGTCAATTTATCCTATTGATGTAATGTGTCGATTTACCGTGATGTCATTTTCTCCGATTTTATCATAGATGAGATGTTATCCAGATTTTATTATGTTTGCAAAATAATTTTATGAGAGTTATCGTATCGAAGATAGATATTCAGAAAGTGCAATGGCACCTGTTGAGATTGATGATGTCCCTGCGCCGGTTAAGGAGGCGCAGGTAAGTATTGAGCGTCGTCGGAACTACAACAGCAACGAAAGGGTCAGATTCACCTTCTGTTAGCGCTCAAGTCCTCCTTAATCACTTATTTGGAGGCCCGACGCGCGACGAGGTTAGTGCTGCCATATAGAAGTAGACATATGTATCTAGCTGGCATATAGGGGAGTGGTTTAGCACTACAGATGTTCTGGGGAGTAGTATAACAGTTCCATTTTAAGCTATAACCGCACAAGCAAAGGCTACCATGTAGAAGTGGACATATAGATGTGGCAGGTATATGGGTGTGCTCTTTAGCCCTACAAATATTCCGGGCAGTGGTTAAACTGTTCTATTTTAAGCTATAACTGAAAAAATAAATGGTACCACAGAAATAATATTATATAGATGTGAAAGGTATATGGGTGTGCTCTTTAACCCTACAGATGTTTTAGAGAGTAGTATAACTGTTCCATTTTAAGGTATAACCGCACAACCCAAGGCTACTATATAAAAATAGACATATATATGTGGCAGGTATATGGGTGTGCTCTTTAGCCCTACAAATGTTCCGAGGTGTGGTATAACTGTTCCATTTTAAGCTATAACCGCACAACCCAAGGCTACCATATAGAAGTGGATAGATAGATGTGACAGGTATATGGGTGTACTCTTTAACCCTACAGATATTCCGATGAGTGGTATAACTGTTCTATTTTAACCTATAACAGCACAAGTAAAGGGTACCATATAGAAGTGGACATATAGATGTGGAAGGTATTTNGGATGTGCTCTTTAGCCCTACAGATGTTCCGGGGTGTGGTATAACTATTCCATTTTAAGCTATAATAGCACAAGTAAAGGGTACCATATAGAAGTGGACATATAGATGCGGCAGGTATATTTGGGTGTGCTCTTTAGCCGTACAGATGTTCCGAGGTGTGGTATAACTATTCCATTTTAAGCTATAACCGCACAACCCAAGGCGACCAAATAGAAGTAGATAGATAAAAGTGACAGGTATATGGGTGTACTCTTTAGCCCTACAGATGTTTCGAGGAGTGGTATAACTGTTCTATTTTAAGTTATAACAACACAAGTAAAGGGTACCATATAGAAGTGGACATATAGATGTGGCAGGTATTTGGATGTGCTCTTTAGCCCTACAGATGTTCCGGGGTGTGGTATAACTGTTCCATTTTAAGCTATAACAGCACAAGTAAAGGGTACCATATAGAAGTGGACATATAGATGTGGTAGGTATTTGGGTGTGCTCTTTAGCCCGACAGATATTCCGGGGTGTGGTATAACTGTTATATTTTAAGCTACAACTGGAAAAATAAAGCCTACCACAGAAAATATTATATAGATGTGAAAGGTCTATGGATCTGCTCTTTAGCCGTACAAATGTTCCGTAGAGTGGTATAACAGTTCTATTTGGAACTATAACCGCACATTACATATAGAAGTGGATTAACATTAGAACAAAATTTTTCTTTACGCCATAAGTTGTAATACAATATTAAAATAAAACGTAGAATTTAAAGCAACAAAACCATATGGCATCAGGACCATTGATATAATATAAAGTCTACCACAAAATACTACAACAGGTTATATTTGTACAACACAACGACTAACATAACAACACTATATAAAAATTATTTCAGCCTGCATGATACAGGGTGGTCATGTACCCTTGCCACACAAGTTATAGCAGGATGACCACATTATCCCACTGACTATCCCATACATGACAAAAACAGTCCATTTCCATCTTTTTCTTTTTGCTTCAACTGCGGCTTCTTCCCGCAACTTATTATTGCTTTCTAGTAAACCATTAACCACTGAGATACTCCGGCTCGTAAATTGTGGGTCGTACCACCCAAAATAATTACATGCGTTACTCCCCTGCATCTGAAAGATAATATAAATTACACATNAGACTACCATATAGAAGTGGATAGATAGATGTGGCAGGTATATGGGTGTACTCTTTAGCCCTACAGATGTTCCGGGGAGTGGTATAACTTATCTATTTTAAGCTATAACTACAAAAATAAAGCCTACCATATAGAAGTGGATATATAGATGTGGCAGATATATGGGTGTGCTCTTTAGCCCCTACAGATGTTTCGGGGAGTAGTATAACTGTTCTATTTTAAGCTATAACTGTAAAAGTAAAGCCTACCATATAGAAGTGGACATATAGATATGAAAGATATATGGGTATACTCTTTAACCCTACAGATGTTCCGGGGAGTGGTATAACTGATATATTTGAAGCTATAACTGTAAAAATAAAGCCAATCATATGAAAGTGGACATATAGATGTGGCAGGTATATTGGTGTGCTCTTTAGTCCTACAGATATTCCGGGGAGTAGTATAACTGATCTATTTTAAGTTATAACTGCAAAAATAAAGCCTACCATATTGAAGTGGACATATAGATGTTTCTATATTTTGCGTTAGATGCGAGATGACCCAAATAGCTAAAACAGGTCGCACCATTGCAGAGATCGACATTTCAGTCACGGGTCTATGGGTGTTCCCTATATCGCTTTAGATGTACTATACTGACTTATAATAGTTCCATGAAAAGCTATAATTGTAAATGTAAAGCCTAGCATGGAAAAGTGGACATATAGAATTTGAAGTTATATGGGTGTGCACATTAACACTAGAACTGTACATGTGAACTCTACAACTGTTCCATTCTATGCTATACCTGCAAAAGCAAATCCTAGCCTATGAAAGTGGCACGTATATGGGTGTGCCCATTACCACTAGAGATGTACATGTCACATCTACAACTATTCCATTCTATTCTATAACTGCAAAAGTAAAGCCTACCCATTCTAAGTGGACACTACACATGTACCAAACCGCCCTTTAAGTGTTCCGTTGTTAGCTATCTCTGGTAGGTACATGAATTCGCCCTTTCACCACTTATAGATGTATTTTGGCACACCTATATCCGTCAGTCCTTTTGATAACGTAGAAGCAGGTTTTGAGTAATGGATATATCTAAACAAGACATACAACGGTAAATCACTTTCTAACAATATGTACAAATTTAAAAGTGCACAAGTGTATAAAACTGACAGTACATTCGTATTGAACATTGGAGGTAACTCACATTACATATGTAGGATTAACATTAGAACAAAATTTTTCTTTACGCCATAAGATGTAACACGATATTATAATAAAACGTAGAATTTAAAGCAACATAACCACACGGCACCAAGACTATTGATATATTGTAAAGTCTACCACAAAATAATACAACAGGTTATATTTGTACAACACAACGACTAATATATATATATATATATATAAAAGATTACTACAGCCTGCATGATACAGGGTGGTCATGTACCCTTGCCACACAAGTTATAGCAGGATGACCAAAAAATCCCACTTACTATCCCATACATGACAAAAACGGCCCATTTCTATCTTTTTCTCTTTGCTGCAACTGCGGCTTCTTCCCGGAACTTATTATTGTTTTCTAGTAAACTATTAACCACTGAGATACTCCGGCTCGTAAATTGTGGGTCGTACCAACCAAAATAATTACATGCGTTACTCTCCTGCATCTGAAAGATAATATAAATTACACATCAAATAATGTCCATATATGAATCAACAAGTTTATAGTAGCCAGCTTTACCCTATATCTTGGACAGCCATANGGCTAACACTGGTTTTTTTTTTTTTCAAACCAAGTTTATATCAGCCGTTAGATCAAGAAGTTGTAGGATCTACAACTCTAAATGGGGTGCATGGGTAGCACGACTCTTATTTACTTCTGGCACCATTTTCCGTCCATAAACCCCCTCTCCCATCGCCCACTCTCACTCTCTCTCTCTCTCTCTCTCTCTCTCTCCCTGTAGAGTTCGCCCTAGCCCTAGCCCTAGCCCTAGCCCTAGCACTCGCCCTCGACCTCGCTCTCGCTCTCGCCTGTCTCCCCGATCCAAATAGGTACGATTAATCCTTTTCCCCCCTCATCAACCAATTTGTGTTTATTTTAGGTTGGATTCAAAAGCTCTCTCCGTGGTCGCCGAACTCCGTGAACAGCGAAGAAACCCTAATCTTGGACTCCGATTCCCCTTCGATCGGTATTGTTTTTCCCCTTTTTTTTGATGTTTTATCTCACGATTTAGCGTGAAGGTTTCGATCACAAAATTTGGGGATTTTTCAGATCATAATACTCGATTTAGATAGCCCTTCTGTGCATAATGCTTAAAATGAAAATGCAAATGATGATGATTACGATTGATTATGAACCCTCCTAGTAATAAACAGTTAAAGAAGAATTCATATACAAGCGGATTCGATATAGGAATTAGAGTAGAGGGGCCGATTCTACTAACGGCGAAATGGGTACTAAACGGAAAGAAAGAACTGATGAGACTCCTGATCCGATTTCGCTTTCGTACCCCGATCCGGAATTCTTCGACTTTGACGAATGCAGGGATCGGAGTTTATTCGAAGTCGACCAGATTTGGGCGCTATATGATGATCTCGACGGAATGCCTAGGTTTTATGCTCGAATTAGGCACATCTATGAAAATCAAGATTTCAAGGTGGGCTTCACTTGGTTAGAGCACGATCCTTCAAATGCAGCTGAGATGGCGTGGTCTCGTCAGCAATTGCCTGTTGCTTGCGGGAGCTTCAGGCGAGGGAAAGCAGAAGTAAGTCAAGACCCTCTCATGTTCTCCCACATTATTTCTTGGGAAAAAGGTAAAAAGAAGAACGGTTATGATATTTATCCGAAAGAGGGTGAAGTTTGGGCTGTTTACAAGGGCTGGGATATCGCGTGGAGCTCAGATCCGGACGACGACAGGACATTCGAGTATGAAATTGTTGAAGTCCTTTCGGATTTTGTGGCGGGAAGCGGTATCAATGTCATTCCTCTAGTTAAGGTAGAAGGTTTCGTGAGTCTGTTTGTGCGCGCAAAAGACAAAGCACCGTATCGTATACTATCCAGTGAAATACTTAGGTTTTCACACAGAGTCCCCTTTCACAGGATGACCGGAGCTGAACGTGACGGTGTCCCACAAGGTTCTTTTGAACTAGATACTGCATCTCTTCCTATTAACATGGAAGATGCTTTTCCATCTGTTCCTCTTGAATGCGGTACGACCAAAACCGGAATATCTCCTAAAAGTTCAACTAATGATGCAGGAGTTGGGCCTGCTGCCGTTAAGGAGATTGAGAGGGTGAGGAGGAAGGAATTTGACCATTCTCAATTAGCAACCACGTTCCATTGCTCGGATGAATATCCTGCCCCTGAGTTCTGCAACGTTGATGACGGGAAATTGATCAATAGGATCCAGCCGGGGCAGATTTGGGCGCTATACAGTGAAATTGATAAGTTCCCTAAGTACTTTGGATGGATACATAAAGTTAATTCGGTCGATCGCTTAGTTGAATTAAAATGGCTTGAGGTTCGTCCTCGGCGAGAGGAGGAAAAACGATGGAACCGCAAGGGCCTGCCAATTGGATGTGGAACATTTGAAGTAATCGATGAGTGTGAAACTTTTGACAGTACAGATGCCTTTTCTCATTTAGTGAATGCTAGACTGCGTGGTAGAAAACACCAATATGAAATCCTTCCTTCCGTCGGTGAGATTTGGGCCATGTACAAGAATTGGAGGCCCTGTTGGAACCTTTTCGACTTTGAAAACTGTGAGTTTGATGTGGTCGAGATTTGCGAGCGCAGTGGTGCTGGAACAAAGGTCTCTTTACTGACCAAGGTGGATGGGAATAGAGCCGTATTTATGCCTGACAAAAAGGAAAAAGTAGTGACGATACTGGAGGACGAGTATTTAAGATTCTCTCATCAAATTCCAGCGTTCCAGCTGACAGATCAGAAAGGTGGCGTGCTTCGAGGCTATTGGGAGCTTGATCTTGCATCTCTACCGGAGGCCTTGTTCAACAATTCTTGTTGAAAGTTAGGGAATCTTTCGAGCCAGTAAGTGTGGTCCAAATGGGAATTATTTCGTAGTTCCTTGTATTTTATTTTTTTTTCTTTTTTCTTGACCTTTTAGTCAATGTTTATTATCATTGACTCAGGTACAACGTAAATGGCCGACAAGACTGCGTCTTATTCTTGCTTCAGAATTATCAGATCATGATGCAGCTCTGTTAGTCAACGAGTTTGCAAGTTAGGGGTCGATGTCTTCTACCAATGAGGCTAAGTTATTAAATTGATCAAAATTCCTGCAGAGATATCCACTGTAGTATTAGCTGTAGTACTTATTCGTATGTTATTCATTTTCCTTTGCAATTTCTTGTCTCAATCACCTGACATATTTCAGTAGGAAGTTGAACTAAATGGAACTTGAGAAATGCAGATCACTTCAGAACAAGGTACATAGATTTGCTTCACCACATATCTAATCCTCTAAACTTTCACTTCATTAAATTTCAACGTTTGGGCTAAACCTGGCACTCCATGCTCTTCTACTTTTGGGTTTGTTTGATGTATGAGTATCGCTTTTAAGATCTATTCGTACTTTCACATGTGTCAGTGTCAGTTTGTGACCGTCCCTTGCTAATGCACTTTCTTTTTCCGGTTCAATTTCACGTCCCCTGCAACTTTCAAGAAAAATCTAATTTTTGAATCAGGACTTGTTGGCTGTTCTTGTTTTGTTTTGCTTCATGCTCCTCTTCCGGGTCATGTTTCACCCAGCCAGGTGAAGAGATAATTGAGCATGCCGTGATTTCTTTCTGTTTTGGGCATGAACAAACTGAATCTCGGAATTGTTTTGGATTGCTCGTATAAATACCTTTTGTTCTTAAATAAAGCGAGACCTTGAACATTTAGATTTAGGGCATGTTTCACTTTGCCGGAGTTCCTGTAGAAGGATTGTTCGAGTGCAGTTGTATAAAGGAGATCTAAGATGTTTTCCACTTAAGTTCCCTTTAAAATCTCTGCCCTGCAGTTTGATCTTAGTTCTTGGTTGAAGCTCTTGCTTTTGGGATTCAGCCTTTCGACTCGACATTCAAGCGAAAAGCTCTAGCATTTTTGTTTGTCAAATGCATGGCTTTCTACTTGTGGAAATAGAGTTGCTCTAGGAACAGAACCAAGTAAGCTTTTTAGTATATCCGACTTCTCGAGTTCCGGGGCCAATGAATTTACTGGTATGGAGTCGGCTTATTGAGTGCATGTGGTTTTGCCGGGCTGCTTATAACTTCTCTTGCAATTGCTCGACTGTATCGTCCCGTTTGGTATCCAGAATTGGATTGCTAGACCCTGGTCTCGTGTCGTCATGTCAGATCTAATCTTGGGTGCAAAACCATCTCTGAAAGTTTCAGTTATATGGTTTCCTGGATTTTAATTCTCTGTTCTCTCGGTTTTTGTTTAAGAGGTTTCTGTCAAAACTTGTGGATGCAAGCTTTGTTTTTTCCTTAACTTGTTACAGACTGTCTCCTTCCATTCAAGGTACCTTCGAACCGAAAAAGGTCACTTTTTACTCATCATATACTCGTAGGCCTTGTTTGGATGCACGAACATTTTGTTCAGTATATCTTTGATTTTATTTCGACGACGTCGAAAAAGGGTCAAGTCTCTTTTGTATGATGTGGTTTTTCGGAAGCCCGGTGCGTTGAGAAAGGCATTATCCTTGGTGGACTATATACTGTAGAAAGGCTTAATTATGTGAACTTGTAGTAGTGAAATCTTTTGTGCAAAATTTTAAAGTAGTGTAGGATTGCTGGCTCTAACCGCTAGTTTCAAAAGTTCGAGCTGTTACAATTCATTTAAAGCGCCTCACCACTTCGAACATGATTTGGTTCAATCCAGTCGTTCGTCACATAGCAAAATGTTGGCCCCTTTAAGCATGCAAAAATTGAATCTATGATCTTCGTTTTTTTTTTTATATTATTACTTAATAGTATCTTTGGCGCTAATTGTTAACTCAAAAAATTTGAGCGGTTAGAAATATATAATCAATTTACTTATTAAAGAGTACAAACACAGCATCTACGAGTTTCAATTGTAACTTGGTCCAATCTGTCCTTCCTGCCACTTCAAACATAGTTTGGTCTGACTCGATCTTTTGTTACATGACAAAATACTGGTCTTTTTAAATCAACAAGCAGATGTTATGGTAGCCTCTAGTATTACCGTAGACCTATTGCCGCCACCATTCCCACAACGGTTAGCTTCGCCGCACTGAATTCGATCTCCTTCGCTGTAGCTGCCACTTTCATCGTTATCTGCTGCTAGGGCACAGTTTCTCCACAGCCCTATTATTATCTTTGCAAAAAAAAAAGAAAAGAAAACAATTTCGCTCCTCATTCTCAGGTTGCATTTGTATCATCTGATAAAGATGCATCCTACGCAGTGTTTGTGGGGTTTCACTTTACGGAGAGCCATTGTTAGTTTGTTACTACTTGGAAGTAACCCTATCTTTTCCCCTTATTAAACTAACTATAGCTTTGACTTTGATTAGGGATGTCAATGGGTCGGATTCGGGGTGGGTTTTCAAAAATTCGAACCTGAACCCGACTATCAAACCCGAAACTGGATCCGACATATTTTAAAATTGCATATCCAAACTACAACCTGACCAAAAATCTGAAACTTGAATTCGAATCCGAAATAACTATTTTTATTTACAAAAGTTCAGAGCATATTACCTTAAATCTAAATTTATAAAATACAAATATATAT
>NC_033633.1:9294230-9318926 GCF_001540865.1 Ananas comosus | reverse complement strand
ATATATATATATAGGATTAAAGTGTTGTGGTATGGGGTTGTTCCGGAAACATGGCGACACGGTACGGCACGGTGCGTGCCGATACATGCTAGTCAAAAAAATATATATGTGTCAACACGTAATGGCATGAAATATTTATTTTTTTAGCAACAAAATATACCAATTATTTATCATATATTTTTATCAAATCTTTTAAATTTTGTTGAGAAAATTATCTACTAATTTCAATAATAGAAGGTTTTGAATTGTGCTATCGGCACGGGGGCCGTATCGTGTCGATATTTTGCTGGCATGATATGACATGATGGAAACGGCCTGTGCCCATGTGTCAGGGCCTTTTTTAGTTATCAACGGCAAGTCATTAGACCCGTGACACATGGGCACTTTAATCCTTGTACATAATGTAAATCAATTTAGGTTCGGTTTGAGTTTGGGTTCCGGTCGGGTACAGTAAAAATCTATACTCGAATTCAAATCCATGGAGCTTTCGTTTTTAATATCCATATTTGAAATTATATCTGTTTAGTAGGTATCCTAACCATTGACGGTCCTAATTTTGATACCCATTCTTCATCCTTTTCGGTAGATTTGGTGATATATATTTTTTTCGGTTATTTCCTTTCGTTTCATTCTTTCTTTCGCATTCCATTCCAACAAAAATATTCCGAGATAAATTTATTACACTGAATAAACTTTTACATGTTTAATAAAAAAAAAAAATAATTATGTTGGACAAGTTTACATAGAGTAGACGAAAAGAAGAATTTAGGGGCAATTATTTATATACTTCTCGCCATAAAATTACTTTTATATTTACCGCTAAAATTTTGTCAGCTCAATATATGTTCTTCTAAAAACTCAAATTCTTTCTGATAAACTCTCAAAGATAAGAGTATATAAGAAAGAAAATGAAACTTTTGGAAAATATATTTGAAATGGTAGAGAGATGTTTTTTTTCTTTTCTTTTTTTTTTTGTGTTCTTACCTCTTTCGAAAATTAGTATAAAAAAAGGAATCAAAATAGTAATAAAAATTTTACATAAAAATTTGGCCAATTTACATAAAAAAATTCACTAATTTTGAGATTTTGTAAAGGCAGGCCGTCTTTTTGAATTTCGCAAATTTGGTCTAAATTTTTAAAAAGATGACCAAATTACCCCTCTTTCAAAATGCATACAAAGTATATCTATAATCTATAATCTATAAATCTATAAAATACTATTAATCTTCATAATCTTATCCTACGTGGCGTGCTCTCCTTAAGTTTTGCTCATGGGACCCACCTCAAGAGTATCTCCTTTTCTCGATTTCTAATTTTCAACCGCTTTGCTTCGTTCGTTCCTTCATAGTGTGTCTGTTTGTCTTCCCAATAATATCGTTGCCTCTTCGGCTTCCCCCCTCATTAAATGTGTTCACTCGCCTTTCCCATAACATCTTTGCCTTTTTAGCTTCTACCTCATTAAATGCTACTCTCCAATCACTTCACTCTTCATTTGTGCACATTCATTTTTTCTGTAAAATCGTTATCTCTTCGACTTCTTGCCTTATTAATTTCTACTTTTTACGGGTTGTTGCTTCATAATAAATGATAAAGAAATTTTTTCTTTATTGTACACTACTGTTCATAAATAAGTTATTTGAGTTATATAAAAATTGACAAAGTAAAATTATTAAAAATACTGATTAAATTGTCCTGTTGCATCAACAGAATAAATATAATATATAGATTGTTTGGCTCATGGATGCATGAAAATTGGGTCTTTACAATTTAGGTAGTTAAAACTAACTATTATTACTTTTAAAATTTATTTATATGAATGTCATATATTTCTTACTACATTTCCTTCAGTTCCTTTACATTCTGTACTAATTCTATAATGGCATGGCAATTTTTATGTCCATAGGTAAATGCAATAATAGTTAGTGTTTAAGAGAAATCTTATTTGGGTTAGAAAAGAGAATAGAACAGATAAATCTTTTTATATGATTAGTTAAATATGAATTTGAACCTCTTCAGTCTATCTTTTATTATTTGTTATACTTCTTCACAACATTCTAAATATCTCTTTAGGATATCTATATAATCTTTTTCTTACTCCTATACTTCTTACTTTTTTCGTTTCTTACATTGTTTCCTATTAGATTGTAATTCTATTCTAAAATTTTTTCTGTATTTTTTATATTATTAAATTAGTTTCTGTTAGGATTTGGTTAGATTTGTAGTTGAATTCTATTTGAATCAGGATTAATATTTAAATCTGTTGGAGATAAACAAAGATTTAAATATTAATTAGAGGATAAAATCTAAGTAGATTAGGATTAATATTTAAATCTATTAGAGATTAATTAAGATAGATTTAGATATTCATTAAAGTCGAAATCCTAAATATACTAGGATTGGGTACATTCTTGTTTGAGCATTATATAATGCATTAGAGGCTTTTTTTAGAGTTGGAAAGTACGGCCGGAGCTTTTGGGCTACCGTACCAGAGAGAAAGAGAGAGAGAGAGAATAGCCATTCTTTGAGTGCACCTTGTGCACGGGTGCACGTGGAGAGGTTATCTTCTTTGGGTGTTATAGAAGACGAGAGAAGGGTAGAAGAGATTCAGAAAGAGGGCTCGGGTTGTAGCTACTCTGTGCAGAAGAGGAGTCAGGTGTAATATTCTCTTATTTAATGAATCTTATTTTACCTGTATATTTCTCTCTTTTATGATTGTATCAGCTTTTGCTGAGGAGACGGGTTTATGGTAAAAATTCGATTTGACGCTTCTGTTGCGGAATCCCAACAATCGGTACCGAATCCACAGCAGTCGGTATCGGAGCGGGTTGCGAATTCACAAGATCCGGTACCGGGACGAGTACCGGATTCCCAACAGTTTCCATATTTTTATTTGTTTATTAAATCCGTAAATTTTTACTAAAATATTCTTACCCGCCGCATCGCGCGGGTCTCTACACTAGTATACATGAAATATCTTAAAAAATATAATTGACTGTCATTATTGCAGCTATTCTTTTTTTTGAGAAACGAAATTCTTAACATATAAAAAAAAGCTTTAAATAATAAAAAAAGAAAAAAGAATGGAATATTCTTTAAATAGTCTAATATCTTTTCAAATTGTATCACATTATTTTCCAAATGGTGCAATATTTATGTAAATAGTGCAACATATAAATCATTTATACACATATTTCATGATTTTTATACTAAATTACAAATAATATACTATATTACATACAAATACTATAATATATTTTAAAAATCATGCAATGTGTATATAAACGGTGCCTATATTTTAATGAAACAAAGTTCGAATCCTAGTTGATTCACATTTCCAGCTAAGTATATTTCTAAATGAAACAAACGAAGCGGGTAGCGTGCTACCTATCTCTCAAAAAAAAAAAAAATGTTGCACAATTTGAAAAAATATTATACTATTTGAGAGGATATTGTACTCTTTAATCTTATTAATTATACTTTATTTTTATTTTACAGTTTATTGCACTTATTTATCTCTCTCATTCCTCTCTCACCACCACTATTTTGTGATGCGGCAAAAGTTTATAGAAAAGCGTGATTTAACTTTTGGACCCAAAATCATGTTGAATTATGTAATTTTTAAAATCAGCGCGAATTTTTTTTAAACGGCCATATAATTTTTTACCCGGGTGTCCATTTTTAGCATGCAATCCTAATTCAGAAAATACTTTCCGGGATCTATACTTTGAACCGCAAAGCTATTCTGGCCGAGTTTGGAACCGAAATTCAACTATTTAGGCCTGCATTTTAAAGTTATTTTTGGAAAGTTGTATATTTTCTCTATTTTGAGTTGAGTTATTTGGTTATTTCTAATTTGTTTGGATTTGGAGATAAATTTGGAGATATTTTACATTTTATTATCTTCTGCCATAGTTGGATTTGGGTGTTACCTTTATATAAACCTATTTCTCTTTTCGTTCTTGTGCTTCTCCTCTCTCAACACGACTTAGGCCTCCGTCATTTTGTCACCATGGCCTAGCTCGCAAACTGGCTCTAAAGTCACATGAGCGCCTACAGTCTCAAAGAGTGCTTGCACGGTGGGCGCAATTAAGGAGGCTCGCAGCGTCATAGAATGCGAGGCATGTCTACTACTCCACCTCCGACGAGATGTCACGGCCGAAGTTCAGAGATTGTGGAGGAGGCACTAGCCTTTTCAAGGGTGCCCTATGCAGCAGCAGACGCGCAACCCTCGGCGAGGGCGGAGAGGTCGGTAAGAAAGTGGGATTTGAGGGCAAGGTTGACAACGAGAGAGTTGGTGAGGAGGCGGCAGGGAGGAGCGCGGCAATGTCGGGGTGGTAGAGGAGGAGAGAGATGAAGCTACAGGAAAGAAGCAAATGAAATAGAAAGAGGAATAAGGATAATTTGATCAAGTTTTTGCATGCAAATGGCCATTTGTTATTGCCAAACATATCTCCAAGTAATAATGACCATTTTTAATGGTCATTTTTTTTAAAAGCATAAGTGATAATGATTTTATTATATAAAACTAATGAAGGATCAGCACCATACTGTAGGTGTAAGGATATTGCACTAATAAAAAATTGGACTTTTTTTTCTGTTAAATTATTTTGAAAAAAAAAATACTTTCAATTGTAAAATTGATATTCACAAATTCTTTTTGTTAGGTGTTACAAAAATATTTTTGAGTTGGATATAATATTCAGTATAAACAATTTATTTTAGGATAAACTTCAAATACCATCTCTGGGGTTTCGCATTTCCTACATTAGCATCCTATGGTTCAAAGTGTATCAATTTAATACCTGTGGTTTTATTTTTCTTTTTTCGTCAGTTCCTCGTTAATACTTTGTTAAATTATATACAAAAAAAAACTTTAGATACCCAACATAGATTTATCGAATATTCATTTTAGTACCTTCTGAGAGCCCTCACAGCCCAGGCACAACGACGCAATTATCAGGGGCGCGCTCTACCACTGAGCTAATAGCCCGTTGTGTGGGCTTCCCAATGGGAGGCCTGCTATGCCAAAAATAAGAAAAACCCCATCCCTCTCTTTCCTTTTTACGTCCCCATGTCGCCACACCACACGGGAGGGACATGGGGACGTAAAAAAGGGGATCCTATCAACTAACTTGTTCTGACCTAGGATAATAAGCTGGTGAGCTTGGTCTTACTTCACTTCACCGTCGAGAAACGAAAGAAGACTTCAATATCCAAGCTTAGCTCAGACGTAGCTCGCTTCTTTTTGGGTGTGAAGCAGTGTCAAATCAAAATACCCAACAAGCATAAGCATTAGCTCTCCCTGAAAAGGAGGTGATCCAGCTGCACCTTCCAGAGTTTTAACTTTGTCAATGATTTAAGACCAATTTGCATAAAAAAATCTACAAGTTTTGAACTTTTACAAAATTAGGCTGTCTTTTTCGATTTTGCAGATTCGGTTTGAATTTTCAACAAACTGACCAAAATACCCTTATACATTTTTCTCTCTCCTTTCTTTTTTCTCGCGTTCTTTTTTTTTTTTTTTTCCAAAGAAGGCGGCGAAGGCAGAGGCGGAGGCGGAAATGGTCCGCCTCGTCTCTTCCCTTGCCTTGGCCTATGCACCCCCCGCCCTCCTCGCNTTTCTTTCCAAAGAAGGCGGCGAAGGCAGAGGCGGAGGCGGAAATGGTCCGCCTCGTCTCTTCCCTTGCCTTGGCCTATGCACCCCCCGCCCTCCTCGCCTCCGACTTCGCTGAGGCCGAGCCGCGACCCTCTTTTTTTCTTTTTTTTTTCTCTCTCTGACCCTCATCCACCGTCTCCGCGACCATCCGCGATGATAGCGAGGATGGTACCGTGTTCTCTTCCTTCGCATTCGCCCTCCACCTCCACTGCAGCACCTCCACTGCAGTAGATTTTCTACCCGCCAAATAAACCCGCCATCCTTACTGCCGCCGTCGGCGACGAAGAGGAAGTGCTTCTTGGGTCGAGAAGCACGCCGGCGAGGGAGGGGGAGAAAAATTGTTACACTCCCGCGAGGGCGGTGACCGCGATAGAGGGCAAGGGAGAGGTCGTGACAAAAAAAAATTATAGAGAGAAAAAATAAAAAAATAAAAAAATATTTTTTTCATACAGAAAAGATCAAAAATTATAGAAGGAAGAAGAAAATAAAATTGCACTGTTAAAATAAAATTACACTATTTTTAAAAGTTCTTGCACTGTTTTAAATAAAAGTTGTACTTTTTAAGACAGAAATTATACTATTTGAGATGAGAATTACACTCCTTAGACGAAAATTATACTCTTTAGATAAAATTTACATCATTTCTCTTTTTCTTCTTCTTCCTCCTCCTTCGCTTCCGCTTTCTTGTCCTCCTCCTGCATCTTCCTCATCCTCCTTCTTCCTCCTCCTCCTCTTTCCTCTTCAGCTTGTAGCCGCCACCGCCGCCGTCGTCGTACATACCCCCGCCGCCGCCAATAAAAAAAAATCGGTACTTATAAGAGGGTTTTTGTAATTTAGCCAATATAAAAAAATCTAAACCCCAAAACAGTAGAAAATAAAAGAAATCTAAACCCCAAAACCATAGGCAAAAAAAAATAGTTTAATGTAGAAAAAACGAAAATTAAATTAATAAAACAAAAGGGAAAAAATTAAATTAATAAAACAAAAGGGGCATTCCGAGAATTGAACTCGGGACCTCTCGCACCCTAAGCGAGAATCATACCACTAGACCAAATGCCCTTTTTTATGTTTTATAAAATATTTTTTTATATAATATTAATTAAATAATTAATTTCCCTCCAAAAACCCTCTCCTCTCCCCCCGACCCTTTTCTCTCTCTCTCTCGATCGATTTCGCCCTCGCCCTCGCCCTCACTCCCCAATCCAAAAAGGTACGATTAACCCTTCTCCCCCCTGATTTTTTCGATCAATTTTTCTCCTTTTTGACTCATCAATAATCGCTTTGGTTCGCCCAATTGGGTTTGTTTTAGGTTGGATTCACAATCTCTCTCTCCATGGTCGCCGCCCCCGTAAACAACGAAGAAACCCAAATCTTGGACTCCGATTCCCCTTCGATCGGTGGTATTGTTTTTCTTTCTCTCTCTTTTTTTTTGATGTTTTTTTTTTTTTTTTTCCCTCTCACGATTTGGTGAAAAGGCGACGCCTTTTGCCTTTTTGAGCCGTTCTTGATCATGGGTTTTGGTCGCCAATTTTGGGGATTTTTCAGATCCTGAGACTCGATTCGATGGTGCCGAGCGGAATGTCGTCGGTGGTGTGGATGTTGGTGATGGTGATTTGGTGAAGGAATCTGGTGTTCTTTATGGAGAAACCCAAGCCCTAGATGATTCGGAGGGATCCGGTGGGGATGGGGATTTCGATGTTGGTGACTGGGGCAAGACCCAATTGATCGAGGAGAGCGAGGAGGATGCGGCGGCTGATGATGATGAAAATGATGAGGGCACCGCGGTGCTGAGCGCGGACGAGGGTTTATCCGATGATGGGGCCACGCCGGGGGGGAATGAGAGAAAGGCCGAAGAAGATGCTGAATTAGGATTGGAGACAGCAAAAGATGAGAATTTGAGCTCAGGGGACGGAAAGGATGAGAATTTGGTGGATTCTGATGCTTCGACTGATGACGAGGAGGGTGGTGAAGGTAATGCGCTTTTCTCTGCATGCTTATTAATTTCTGAAATATGAGTTTACATTTAACACACTTGCGCATGTGTTGAGCGCATGTATATTGAAAAATGTAACACAAGTAGTAGAAGATAAGAAACCGACCTTGAGCTATACAAAAAAATGTTATTGTTTATAGCAAAAGTTTCGAAAATTCAAATAATATTTACTAGTAAATGGAATGAAAGAAGAAAGTGAAGAATAAACATATGTAATAACATTTTAATACCGTAGTGTTTCGGTCAATTGCCATTTGCGTGACATATGAATTAAACTTCTTACTAGAGACATTGATATTCTTTTGTTATTTGGAGACCCTATGGCTCTAAGAAAGTGAAAAAGAAATGTGAAAGTTTCAATGTTATATAGAACATAGTTTATTATTTTTTTATGTGCTCATTATGCATTACTAAGCTATATGCGGATGCGACTGATGTGCTGCGGCCAAACGACCACAACCACATATGCACGTGCATATAAGGTGTGTGCGCCGCTTTTAAGAATAGTGGAAAGTTTATTTAGAGACTAACAAGTGAAATGTTCATTTAAGGATCTTTGCAGAGAAGGTTAAGTTCAGTACGTGTGGCATCCATTCGTTCTTCTGCTCTAGCAGCTGCCCAAAATTTCCTCTCTAAATCAAGAAATACCGATTCAAGATCTACATGCAGTAACGACAGCACAAATAAAACCCAAGGCAATACGATTGACCACTCCCATGAATTCACACAGTGCTATAGCAAAGAGGGATCTGCAAACAAAAGTAAAAGCAACACTGTGAAGAAGCTTTTTTATGATGTGACACCTCAGGAGGAGGAAAGCACAAGCAAAATGGAATCAACTCATCTTCCTGCGATTGGTCATGGTATTGCAGGACTAAGCTATGTAGGATCGCAAGAACCTGGCGATCTATCCCAGGCTAATGCATTGGAAGTTGTTGATAAGTTCATTTCAATTAATGATTTCGAACCATCTCAGGAGGCTTTGAATAGAGGAAAAGCTGCAGTTTTGAAGTCACCTCCCATTTCTAGTGCTAAAGGGGTTCGCTTTTTAGCGGAAAAGGTTGATCATGTAAGCCCGGTTGGGAAAGAAGGGATCTTTGATTGGGTGGACAGTCTTGAGGATGAGGGAGGGGGTGAATTCTTCCATAAAAGAAAAGAGTTCTTCTTTAAGAGTAAAGTTGATGCCAGTAAGTCTCAAAGTCATCCTCCAAAGAACAGGAGTGGCATATATGATAAGAGTGGGAAGGAGGACGATGCAAGCCCAAATACAGGTAGAAAATTGGCAAATTTAGCTCATTCAGATTCAAGGTTACTGATACAGAATACAGGAGTAAGCAAAAGGATCCATCAAACAAAAACAAAGAGAAATCTTTCAAAAGATTTGGATGAACAGTCAAACTCAAAATCCCTAGAGAAGCAAGTGGAGGGAAATTATGACATTGGCCCTGATACGCAGATGGCCGCTGAAGCAATACAAATCCTAGTTCATGGTTCTCCCATTAGACATACAGCGGAGGGTGATAAACAATGTGGAGACATGAATGGGAATGACAACAGTGCGAGGGTGAAGGATTCTTCAAAGAATGTCTCTCGTAGAAAGAGGTCTCGTGATTCAAAAGGCATCCCTACACGATCTAAACGGATTAAGATGCTATCCAGCAAGTCAGATGACAAAAGACCCATCATTTCTTCGGAGAATTTGAGAGGGTCAAGAAGGAAAAGGAGTTTGGAGGGAAAAACCCTTGAAACAGAAACAAATAGGATGAAGTCAAATTTAAAGGGGGAAAAAAGTTCTCAACTTGAATTTATACCTGGGGAATATCGTGTCTATGGCTCACCTATTGCCCACCGAACCAGGCACTCAAAGCAAGCGAACTCTAAAAAGAAGGTTGAAACTTCATCTGTGAAAGTTAGAAATTGTTGCACTAGGAGCTCCAAAAAAGTGAATCTAGTGAAACAAGCTGAAATTTTGTGTAATGGTAGTGAGAAATATGGAAATGAGATGATGGATGACACTTGCAAGGCTGCAGGAACTGAGGTTGAGCTTGTCACCAATGAACCTGGATCAGTGAATAATGATAATAAATGTTCTAATTCTAATAAAGACCAACCTAAGGTAGTTGATACCATATCTACTAAGCCAGTGACAGCCACTCAGCCCTCCAAGAAAACTAAAAGGGTCTTCATACGAAGTGTTTCTGAGATATTAGATAGAGTGAAGAGGAAAAAAAGATCGTCTTCTACAATGAGAGCATCTGAAGATATTAGGTCCATACTCCCTGGGTTGAGAACAAGGTCATCAGTTCATTCTCTGCTAGTAACACATTCTTCGGGGAAAAATTCTAATCAACCCACATGTACGCCAAGTTTAGATAAAGCTGGTTCAGCTGGTTCGCCCAACGAAAAGGTTCGACAATCTAGTATAGGAAGAACAACATCCAAAGTAGTAGAGGAAGTTTCGCCTATTTGCGTAACTCAAGGTCCTTCAAGAGCATGGGATAAAGGCTTATCAAGGCCATCGATTGCTAGAGAACTTCTTAGGTTAGAACCTCCTGAAGCATCACCGAATAAAGAGTGGAAAGATTTGAGAAGAAGAAAATATATGGCCAGTACTTGTATTTTGTTAAGCCATCATTTGGACGATGATATAATCAAGCAGCAGAAAAAGGTAATTATTGTTCAGTTTAAGCTAATTTCTACTTCCCTATGTCTGTATAACCCTTTGAATCTGAATTTTCAAATTAAACTTTCGTGAGTAGAGCTTCTTACATCCTTAAGTTGAGAATTTGTTTAATTAGTTCTAGAGAGGCGCATCTTGGCATGTGCAAGGGGAGTAGAGCTAAAATACTTCTGGAGATAAATGGGGAGTCATTTCTGGCGATAGGACATCCAAATCGACTATCAACACCATTAAACTTGATCTAAGTTATTTGAACTTTCTAGAAATCAAATTTGTTAATCTTCGACATCGTTTTCCTAGTATTTAAGTGGTATAAAAATTGACACCTTCATCTTAATTACATCCTATTACACTGTACTTTAGTATTATTTATATTGTACTAATTTGTTTTCAAAGACACCATTGTATTATTATATTTTATCAATCTAACCATTGTATTTTAGATTTATTTTTATTTTTCTACTTTATATAATTTTCTTTTCTCATAGATATCCTTCAACTGTTTTATTCTTGCCAATCTCTATATTATTGTTTGCAAATCTATTATTTTAGACAAAATTTAACACCTTTATTAAGATGGACGACTAAATAGTAAAAAAAATGTAAAATTAATCTTCATGATAGACTCGCTGAAAACTTCTATCTAGCTATTTTCAACCATGTATTTTGTTTTTTTTTTATTAAAATGAGCTGAATATATGCACTTCCACTTTCAACTAGTACTTTTTAACGGCTTTTATCTAAAATAATAGTTTATTGCTTATAGTGTAGAGATTGAAAATAATGGATAGTTGAGTGGTGCTTTTGAAAAAAAGAAAAAAGTAGCACAACGTAGAAAGTGAAAAAACCAGTGAAGTACAATGTTGTATAGTGTAATTAAGCCTTAATAAAACGTGAATCTGGGACCACTTGACCACTAGGTAAATCATGTAGGAAAATCTCAAAATTTGATTCATTGAAATAGCCTAGATTGTGTTTATTGATGTCAATTTGATTCATGTAAATAGCCTAGATTGTGCTTATTGGTGTCAATTGTTGATTTGGATGCCGCATCACCGAAAATGACATGAGTGTAAATGACCCCATGTACTTAAGTATTTTAGCTCTACTCCGCACAAGGGTATATTTGTAGCAAAAAAATGTAGTTTTTGAAGGGCATATGTGAAAATTCAAATTTTGCGAGGATACATATGTAGATATGCAATTAGATTATTTTTCTGGGCTCTATATGACATGAGTGTAAATGACCCCATATACTTAAAGTAATTTAGCTCTACTCTGTACAAGGGTATATATATAGGAAAAAATATAGTTTCTGAAGGCCATATGTGGAAATTCAAATTTTACAAGGATATATCTGTAGATGTGGAATTAGATGATTTTCATGGGGTATAAATGTAAATATTTCTTCCATTCAAAATGCTTTTAGTCAAAGAAATTTATTGACATTGGCCTTTTTGTTTGATGTTTTTGCTTTGTAGATTTTAGCAAGATTAGGAGTATCTGTCGCAGCTTCTATATCAGATGCTTCACACTTTGTGGCAGATAAATTTGTTCGCACGAGGAACATGCTAGAAGCAATGGCGCTTGGTAAACCCGTGGTCACCCCTTTGTGGCTTGAAGCCTGTGGACAGGCAAGCTGTTTCATAGATGAGAAAAACTATATATTGAGAGACACAAAGAAGGAAAAGGAGATTGGTTTTAGCATGCCTGGTTCATTGGCTCGTGCATGCCAATGCGCACTCTTGCAGGTATATTCATTCTGATGGGACTAGATAGCTTTTTTCAGCATCTTTGTAGCCTGGCTTTAGCTTCAGAAGAATTACTGTGGAGTCTCTTTGAAGCAGTGTCAACTTTTTAATTAAGACTCCCCTAGTTGCTTCTGTTACAGCAGAACTTGGAGCTTCGATTTGAAGTTTCTTCTTTTGGGACCTAGAATATCATTTTAGCTTCGTGCCATAGTACACAAAAGCCTCCAAACTCTTTGTTTGCCAAACTCCAGGGCACTGCTTTTCAAAGTTAGAAAGCTAATCCATAAGGCCAAACAAGCACTAGGGTCAATTGGCACATTGTAGTACTTTCAGGGATTCAGCTAAGCGATTTTCTCCTTCTCTGGAAACACTTGCAGGGCAAACGAGTATTCATAACTGCAAATGTGAAACCAAGCCAAGAGCTTATTGCAAGTTTGGTTAAAGCAGCGGGCGGGCAGGTAATTGTGCTATTCGTCATTTTGTCTTCATAGAACTTATCCCTTTAGAGGCTTCTTTAGAATTATTTACTTTTGACTTTTCGAGTTGTTTTTATCTTTACATTCGTGATATTTGGTTGACACAGATAATTATAACCTAATTCTTGGGTGCACCTGTTGGCAGGATGCCTTTGCATATTAAATGTAAGATAAAAAATAAAGATGATATGTTGTTGGATGTTCCCTAGTTTATCTTGTTATCTCTGTATACTAGCATTGGTCATAAACTAAAGCACTATTCTCTGGCAGCTTAAGTTTTTAGAGAAAAACAGTTATTTTAACTTAACACTTCCCGTCACTTCTTGGCCTGGTTAATTTAACACTTCCACCACTTCTAGGTCTGAGACTTTTTAATAGGCACAAGGTGGACCTCTGTTTGATGGGTGGAGGTTGTTTTTATAATTAAATAGCTTATGAGCTAGGCAGGACTCAAACCCAGAACCTCGTGTTTTGATATTATTTGAGAAAATCACTTTCTTCTAAGAGCTGAAGTTTCTCATAGAGCAGGAATGGTGGTTTACTGTATGTACTGGCAATAACCGTCTTGATTCTTAAGAAGTTTGGAAAGTTTGTCAATAGTTTGCAGGACTCTGTTCCGAACATGGCTTGAGTTTTTGGCAGAGACTAAAAATGAAACTGAAACATTTTGGTGTGTTGGTCGTTTCTGATCAAAACAGAGCCCAATTGAAAATCAAAACATGTTAGCAGGATGTATCTATATGACTCAGTTTTATAGTGTATCCAGTTGTCAAACCCAATCAGCTTAAACTAGTCGATTGGATTAACTTTGATCATTTATGGTTTTTTTCCATTTATTCTACTGAATACTTTGATCTCATGTGATAAGACAAATAGTGGTTACTTATGTTCCTTTTAAAGTAGCATAACATGCCATTTAGAATAATATTACAAATTATGAAAAACCAAGTTTATTATGATTATTCTGATTCTCTATATTTGTATTCGATTCTTTTGAATCGAATAAACTGATGCTTGTGCTTGGGCGAGAACTGAAACTGAGGCCAAAACAATACCTTGGTTCTGAAAGTTTAGATGTCAGATATTTTTAAGAATCTACGCAGATGAGTCTTCTTTGAAAACATTTTCTTGTACGGCAATAAGATCTTTAAGAAGCAAAAGTTTCTCTTAGGGTGTTGGTTTTTTTAATGGAATGGATTTCAAGCCTCATTGGTTAATTGGACTTAAAATCTGTTAGGCAGCTACAATAGCAGATATTGAAGAAATACAAAACTCATCAGCATGGTGCTATTGTGCAATTTTTCTGTCATTTAGATTAACTGCATAAAACATAAATCATCTTAAAAGGACTTAAATCATAATAAATGGAGCCATTTAAAGTGATAACTCTTGAATAAATATCAGACATTTTGGAACGCAGCTTCCTTTACATTAGGTCAAAAAAAAAAAGAAAAAGAAAAAGAAAAAGCCATTTTAGCTTACAATTACAAAATCATGGTAAACTTCGAGGTGTTTGAAGAATAATTGTTGGTTTTCAGTCAAGATATGGTTTATTTGATATTTCGATTTCTTTTTCTCTTTATTTTTTTCCTCCCACTTCAGCCCCTTTGATCAATGAAGAAAGTAAATAGCTTATAAGATGGAAAAACAAGAGAAGGGTTTAGGGACTGTCTTAGAAATTCTTTCTAATTTCTTGAGACTTTTTAGCTGAAAATGAAAAACACAATTTTTAAATGCCAGAACCACAAATTATCTAGCAGATATTGTATAACATGCTATTGGCCTCTTTCCCACCTCGCCTTCCTTATCTCTCTTTTAAGAAGCAAACACTTCTTAGCGGTCGCTAATTTCAGAGGTGCCTATTTATTTTCTATTAAAACATTCTCTCCATTCTAAGCCACACTATTTTGTTCATCGACATCATACTATTTACCAATTAGCTGACTGCAAATAGCAGCAAACTGATGCATGTTATCCTCCTACCTTGGTGTTGTATTGGTATTCATCACATTTCTTGTTATTCAAGATCGCTGAGAATGAAACCTTTCGCAGCCTATGGAAAGGATAGGGAGATCCGTTATAAAGGACGAGAAAGTTCCGGATGACCTGTTGATTATCTCTTCCGAAGAAGATTATGATATTTGCATACCATTGCTTGAGAAAGGTAATGCTCCTCTCTTTCTGATATTAGAAAATTGTACTCTACATAAGTACATATTCAACACACAACTCAATTTGTTGTGCATGTCAACCCAACAGACGCAGGGATTTTCAGCTCGGAACTTGTGCTGAATGGTATAGTCATCCAAAAGCTGGAGTATGAGAGGTCAGTATCTGTCAAGTGAACACTCTCCTAAAGGATTTGTGCTATTTGACTAGAGTTGTTCAGAAAAGCATTAAAGGCTTTCTAATGAATGTATTAACAGCACTAGATTTGTTCAGAAAAGCATTAAAGGCTTTCTAATGAATGCATTAACCGCTTTGCACAGCAACAGAAGTAGAAATTCCACATTCGAGCTTTTGCTTTTTAGACCCAAAAACTCATTTTAGCTTTCTGTGGCAGAAGCTTTTGATCGTCTGTTCACCGTTTACAACTGGCCTTCTAAAGTTTTTGCTTTCTGGAGTAGAGAGCAGCTTGAGAAGCCAGAAAAATAAGCTGCTGCTTTTCTTTTAGTTATAACTCCTCTTTTATCTCTCTCTCTCTCTCTCTCTCTCTGTGCAGGCATCGACTCTTCTCCAATCACATCAAAAGGACCCGCTCGACTTTATGGCTGAGAAACAAGGATGACGGGCAGTTTCTTCCGGTAAACAAATGTTCGTAGCTCCATTGAACCTTGTTTTGGGAGGGGGGTTTTCTTCTGTTACTTGTGTATGTATTATCCTAGGTCTTTGCTTTTCTGTGATCATTGTATAGTAAGATCTTTTTTATTCTGAATTTAGCTTTCTATTCTGAGTTCCTGCGAGGTTGCTTGCGCAGCTTGTATTTATTCTTTCCTCAAATGCAGAGAGTTCTATTCCTCGTTATTGGCTCGTGATGTACGTTATTGTACCAAAAAGAGCTAGGGGAAAAGCGTGTAAACAATATGTTTTTTTTTTTTTTTTTTTTCAAAGAAATTGTTAAAATTCCACCACAACTTTATTTCGCAATCTACACATCATTGTATCTTTATAAAAGCTTTTTTTATCACACTTTTTATCCATACAAAATGCATTTTCCTTACAATTCCAAATGGAGTATAACTATCTATATTTATACTATACTATATATAAAAGCGTATAGCAATTTCGACAATGACAGATGGAATCTAAAAAAGAATAAAAAAATATTTTCTATGAATGATTATAATCAATTTATTAAAAAAAATCTCAAAAACGAACAGTTATAATTAATTTGTTAAAAAAATATCTTAAATAAGAACGAATGATTATGATCTGTTAAAAAATAGTATTCCTATCTATCTATAAATCTAATCCTACGAACGATTATGATTAATTTGTTAAAAAATATTTTAAATGGAAATGAACGATTATGATTAATATGTTAAAAAATAATATTCCTATCAATCTATTTAAATTAAAATTAAAAATAAGAAATAAAAGAATATTTCCTGCGAACGATTATGATCCATTTGTCAAAAAATATCTCAAGTAAGGATGAATGATTATGATCAATCTATTAAAAAATAGCATTATTATCCATCTATAATCCAATCTTCCGAATGATTATAATCAATTTGTTAAAAAATATTTCAAATAAAAATAAATGGTTATGATTCATATGTTAAAAAATAGCATTTATATTCATATATTTAAATTAAAATTAAAAATCAAGTTTAAATCGTGAATTAAATTTAATTTTTGATATCAAATTTGAATTAACAATTTAAAAATTAATTATAGTGTATTAAAATTAATTTTAAATTTTAAAGTAAAATGTAATTTGAAACACATACTTAAATTTTAGATTCATCAAAAATAAAAAATAGATAAAAATATTAAATGTATATATTAAAAAAAAGAACAATATAGGATATTGCAAATATTTTCTAATAAACTGTAACATATAAATTTATATAATATAATTTTTTTATTATAATTTTTTAGATAAATACGATATACAAATTTATATTGATTTAAAATAAATTAAAATAATTATTACGTGTATTTGCACGTACACTCAACTAGTAAATATAAATGTATATATAGAGAGAGAGAGAGAATGCTACTAGAATATTATTCATAATATTGAAATAGTATTTATTATCGAGTTTTTATGTCTTGAATGTGTAGGATTTAGTGAGAGTACGTAGAATAGCATTAATTTGAAGGGCACAAAATTGATAGTAAGTACTATTCATTTACTATTAATTATATACCAGATAAACCATATATATATATAGAGAGAGAGAGAGAGAGAATTAGGCTGGAATACTATTAATAGTAAAACGCTCTTTTTGCTATCAAGTTTTTAACCCTTGGATGAAACATTGTAGAGTCAGGATGATATTAGTCGGTTAAAGTTGAGTGGTCAACCTAGGGTTCAGTGGTCCCCACTAGGTTATAGTATTTAATCCAATGGTTAGAAATAATGAAAAGAGTTGATCCAAAGGCTAAAAAATTGGTAGTAACAATGAAATTTTGCTACTAATAGTAGCCCAGTCCAACTCTCTCTCTCTCTCTCTCTCTCTCTCTCTCTCTCTCTCTCTTGCTCTCCTCTCTCCTGTCGTCTCTCTCTCTCTTATAATATATATATAATATAGAGAGAGAGAGAGATATGACGAGAGAAGAGAGAGACGAGAGAGAGCAGAGTTGAGCTCGAATACTATCGATAGCAAACCGGCACTTATTGCACACCATTTGTTTTTTATGATGGTAGCTTTCCAAATCGACGATCGGTCATCGTTGACTGAGATTATACCACTTGAAGTGTTAGAAATTCAATTTTAAATTCTTTTTTACTCATTATGCCTAATTACAATTAGGGTTTCAAAATTTTATAGTTTTAATGGTCGATATGAGTGCGTTTTTTCGTTTAACGCGTAAAGAGTAGTCCAAATCAATTAACATTTTTTGTAGAAAATTCTAAAACTATTTAAAATAAGATCTTATAACTCTTGATCTGATTACAACTCCTTGCATCATTTTTTAAAGAATATTCAATTTCAGCCGTTCATTTTTGCTGTCATCGATGGCATTATGAGAACAACTTGCGAAGTATGAAATTTGATTTCTAAAATACTCTCAAATAGTATAGATCATGTTCATGGTGTCCGATCATTCATTTGGGGAGGCTCTATCATCGAAAAACAAATGGGTGGCAAAAGTGCCGGTTTGCTTACCACAGTAGTATTTCTAGCTAACTATAATATATTCATATATAGAGGAGAGAGAAGAGATAGGAGAAGAGAGATGAATGACCGGGAGACGTCGAGAGTGGCGTATGGCTTGTATGAGGGATAGAAGGAGGGAGAGGGGAAGAGAAGATCGCTTGTACCATGTCCGATAGAGTTGTTAGAAGAGACGCACATACTGTGGAGAAGAGAGAGAGAGAGTTGAGTTGGTAGCATATATATAGAGTTGAGTTGGAATGCTACCAATAGCAAACGGTTCGTTGTCATCCATTTGTTTTGATGATAGAGTCCCAATTGACAATCGGCATCATTGAATATAATCTATAACACTCGAAGCATCTAGACATTAGAATTTTGAATTTGAATTTCTAAATACAATTTTGATTTAAAGCTCTATTAAAATTTTGAATTGAAAATCAAATTTTAATTTGAATTTTAAATTGAATTTAAAATTTGAATTCAAACATAAAATTTTGATTTTGATTTTGATATTTCAATTTGCATTTAAAATGAAAGTTTTGAAACTATATTTAAATTTAAGATTTGAATTTAAATTTAAAATCATATTCAAAATTTAAATTTTAAATTTTAAATTTGAATTCAAATTTTAAATTTGAATTTAAGATTTGATTCCAATTCTAAATTTGAATTAAAACTTCGAATTCAAATTCACATTTTGAATTTGAAATTCCAATTCTAAATTTGAATTTAAACTTTGAATTCAAATTCACATATTGATTTTGAAATTTCAAATCGAAGTTTGAAATTAAATTAGAATTAAAAATTCAAAATGTGAATTTGAATTTAAAATTAAATACAAAATTTGAATTTGAATTTGAATTTGAATTTAAATTTGAATCCGAAATCAAATTTCATATTTAAATTTTAAATTAAAAATATTTCTTTGAATTTATAATTTAATTCAAAATATAATTTAAATTTAAATTTAAATTTAAATTTATAATATAAAATTTAAATTTAATTGCATAACTAGCTGGTGTTGAAACGATGCCTTCGTGGCGCTGAAATGGTGTCACGCCCCGAGCTCCGCCTATTTGGTCGGATTCGGGCTCGTCGACTGACCGCCGAACGGACAGAGCCTCCCCTGTACGTTCTAGGCGTCAACAATCTAAACAATGCAATACAAGAGGTTCCAAACAGGAACTGTAGCAAGTATGTAGATTGCATATGTATCGAAAACATAAAGTGCAATCTATGCTATTACAAGCATTCATCTCAGAGATTCTTTTACATTTACAATATTTTACATTTACATAACCACATATGCTTTTAAGTTAATACGAAACTTATACAAATTACTACAATTTTGTTTCTTTCCATTTGAACTCTGAACTTGACCTCTTCAGGGTGTTGCTATCTCAGTCTCAGTGGTGGGGCGCTATCTACGAAGCTACGCCCTGTCCTCGCGCCGCCGCGCCGCTCGCGTGTAACCTGTACCCCCAAAACAACACGGGGGTGAGAACTATATAAATATAGTTCCCAGTGGGTACGGCCACCCAAGAGAAGAGCTCGACCCACCAGGTCCAAAGGAGGCAACAGTAGGTTAGTTCAACAAATAGATAGATAGATATTTAACGATGCAACAAATAGAACCATACCTTGCCTCGCTGCTATGCACTATGCAATACCTGTAAATCATGAAAGTAGCTTACTTGATTCTACTTTATATCATTAGCCATTCTTTACTTGTAGCCGTTTTATTCTTTCTTAGCTAGTTTCATTCATTAGCTATTTTCTTTATTCTTTTCTTTATGCTTTATTCTTTATTCTTACTGTACTCACTGGCGATTCTTTCCTAAGGTTACTTTACCTTAGCCATCTAGCCACTCGACTCGGTCTTGAGTCAATCAACCGCGGAGTACCGCGTCAAGTCAGGCTCGAGGTGAAGGACGTCTCACAACACCTCAGCCTTAAGTCCACGCGACACTAGGTCCATCACAGGGAGAGGAGAACCGTCGATCCCCGTGACCCTAAGTCGCTCAAGCTCAACGGGCGAGGAGAACCGTCAAACCCGTTAGCTCCGGGAGAGGAGAACCGTCAATCCCGTTGAATCACTACCGGGAGAGGAGAACCGTCAATCCCGTAGTTAAGATTCTATTTCTGCCATCACACCATTCCTAAGGATTCCGGAATCCATTTCACAACTTAAGGGTTTACTCACTGACCCTATGTTGACGACCTTCTTAGGTCTATACTATTCACTTTCTAGTGGTCCTACTGCCACTATAATTCATAACTTAGTTTAATTTTACTAAGTGGTTCTTTACATCATAACCTAGGTTCACCTATACTAGGTTTTATATACTTTCTCCTAGATCTCAACTCTAGGTTTACATACTCGACCTAGGTCCAATGACACTAGGTTAATGTTCGACCAATGTTCAATAACACTAGGCTTATTTCATGTCCAACCTATGTTTAATAACACTAGGTTCATGCCACTCGAGCTATTCAATGTCCAACCTAGGTTTAATAACTCTAGGTTCATGCACAGTTTCATTTACCTCGTTACCGTTTAGATTTCTACTCAATTGGAGTTGTCGATTTATACCCAATACTTAGGGATTTCACGTGAGGTCTACAGATTATATACTTATTGCCATCGAGGTTTCTAATCATTATCGACGTTCATATAGCTTGAACTATAATATATTCATTTTCACATATGTTTGGGCACATGCCTCAAATATTCGCTTTTAAGTGTCGACAATAGCATCTAGGTTCACATTTCATATTCAATTTACATGCCCTTGGCTTTTACAGGTTCAACATGATATTTACAAGTTCAACATTTACATATCATGAACATATGAATTTAGCATAACTATGGCTTTCCCGTTCATATATATATATTCATTCTTATGTCTCTCGCGTTCATTTTCATATATATTTAGCCCTTTTTGTAACTAGCACCCACAAGTCATGCATTCATATGCCTCTAGCATGTTTGTCGCACATAAATAATCATACAGGATTATCACTATAGTCATGTACATATTCTATCGATAAGCAACTTATATAACTCATGCTTTCAGTTCAATACTCATGTTCATGAACTATCGCTACACATATATGCGTCAATTGAATTCATACTTTACTTTGGCATGGAAGTGACCTAATCACTTCGGTAAGCACAACCCACCTTTCTTTGATGCCGGAATGGGAGAAATTCACTTCGAGTACTTTTCCAAGAGCCGCGACCCGCGCTTGTGACTATTGATGCCGAAAACGCCGTTTTGGCGATATCTTCGCGTAGGAGCGACGGATTGCCGAACCGACTTCGCCAGCGCGTTTCTTTTACCCCCAATTAGGTTTGTACGAGGTCAATTTCATGTCAGGGCTTCTATCCTGCAAAAGTGCATTATTGGGGTCAATTTTCAATACAAACCCATTTCAATGCAATTTCACTTTCTTTGCAATTGCAATTTCACAATTACATCGAGTTCTTTCAACTCGTTCTTTCTCTTTTTCTTTCTTTCATTTTTCCTCTCTTCTATTTCTTTTTCTTTCTTTCTTCCTTACTTGCTTTCTTTCTTTTCTTTCTTTCTTTCTTTCATTCTTTTCTTCCTTTCTTTCTTTTCCCTGCTGCAGTTTCTTTCTTTTCTTTCTTCCCTGCAGCTGAAGCTACTGTTGCTGCTGAAGCTCCTGCTGCTGCTGCTCACTGCCTGCTGCTGAAGCTGCTGCTGCTACTCCCTGCGCAAGCTGCTGAAGCAGCTGCTGCTGACTGCTGCTGAAGCAGCTGCTGCTGACTGCTACTGAAGCTAACTGCTGAAGCTACTGCTGCTACAACCAGTAGCAGCAGGGAGAGATGAGAGGGAGAGAGATGCAGGGAGAGGTTAAACTTACCTCTTTTCATCTTCTTTCTTTTCTCTTCTTCTTCTTCTTCCTCTCTTTTCTTTTCTTCTCTTCTTTCCTCCTTCTCTCTCTCTACGTAGACAGAATGGAGAGATGGCAGAGGGGATAAGGATGGAGGGGAGCCTGGCTGGTTAGTGGAATTCCACTAAACCTGTCCAAGTTACCAAAATGCCCCTCGACTTATCCGTTTCGCGACACGGATCAAATACCTTTCGCAGGCCCTTCCGAAAGTCCGATTGAGCTCAAATTTGACAGGAATGTTCGTTTTTACTTAACAAGTCCACTGAAATTTTAACATTTCAGTTTCGACCCCGTTTGGTCACTGCGAACTGTCCNTATTTTCATTTTATTTTATTTTATTTTACAAGTCTTGAAGCCAAAATCAAGTTTTTTTCACCGCAGAAGCTCCAAAATTTAATTTGCATCTTAAATATTGTTTGACTATTGCTAGACACTATTCCTGATTTCTTGTTTCTCCTTCTATTTTTCTCCCGCACTACCATTTTTTTGTTCTTTTAATTTAGGACATAGAGTTAAGTCATAGAGTTAATAAAGTACTAAGATCATGGATTGAAGTGCCTAAAAGTAGAAATTGCACCTATATACTTATGTTAATTTGTTGACTTCTTATATATATAGTTAATCCCTTCACTTGCAGTGTCCAACCTAATCTCATCCTCCCCAAATCGAAGTTGAGACATAAAGGTCTCCTGTCACAATCTTGGGCTCCACCCCAAAACATGACAAGCAAATAATATTTCTTGTATATATATTATGTATGTATGTGTTCATTCACTATATAACTTCTTTATTAATAATTTCCTTTTCCCACCATTCATATATGCATTACAAAACATATGTGGTACCAAACAACAGTAATGTACTTTGATAAGTTTGCCTCATAAATAAATACAAAACATGTCCATGCATTAAGAGAGTAATATAAGGGTCTTTCCTTGCTCTCATTTCCCATATCTCTCCAAATTACATGCATGGCCATTGTCTCCTAGAACATTGTCACCACCTTATCTCAACCTCATTCAACTCACCATTTAATATATATATATATATATATATATATATATATATATAGTACTCCTAACTACATAACCATCCAGCAATTTTGCCGAGCGGTTAGGGTGAGAGAGAAGAGAAATTGTTGAGCTAGAATACTATTAATAGTTTTTGCCCCCTTTTGCTATCAAGTTTTTACCTTTTGGATGATAAATTGTAGGGTTAGGATGATATTAGTCCTTTAGGGTTGAGTGGTCCCCCTAAGGTTGAGTGGCACTCACTGGGTTATAATATTTAATACAATGGTTAGAAATGATCAAAGAAATTGATCGAAAGGCTAAAATTGATAGCAAAAGGGGGCAAATACTATTAATAGTATTCTAGCCCAACTCTCTCTCTCTCTAGAGAGAGAGAGAGAGAGAGAGAGCTACTATACTCTTACGTGTAGAGCCCTTTGTATTCATAATTTATTTTTGATGATTGAGCTTGAGCTTTCAAATTTACGATCCACTTTGTTAAATATGATCTAAATTATTTGAATTTTCTAAAAATTAAATTTTGTAATTTTTTGAAATCATAATAAAATCCATCACGTGGGCATAAAATGAACAGTCAAAATCGAACGACGTACTAAAAATGGATGATTGGATCCTTCAATTTAAGATCGGAATTATTGATCTTTATTTAGATAGTGAATAAAATTTTTTTATCAAAAGTTCAACCGATTCCGATTCATTTACGCCGTTAAACTAGCAAGTATCTCATACAAGCCGTTAAAAATTGTTAATTTTGAGATCTTTTGATCATAAAATAAATGATGTCGAAAAGTTATAAAATTTGATTTTTAAAAATTTTAAAACTCTAGATAATGTTTAACGGTATGAGTTGTCGATTCGGAAGCTCTATCATCGAAAACGACTTATGGGTATGAAGGCGATCATGCTCATAAGAGTATAGTAGCCGGACTACACACACACACACACACACACACACAGAGAGAGAGAGAGAGAGAGAGAGAGAGAGAGAGAGAGAGAGAGAGAGAGAGTCACGCCCTGAAGTCACAGCGGAAGTTCACGGGACGCTAATAGACCCGCCGAACGGACAAAGTCTCCTCTGTCCGAACGAAGAAGCAACATGAACAAAGAAGTTCCAGGTAAACAAGAAAATATGTAACCAAAAACAACACAAGAATTAGAACCAAAATAAACGAAATTAACCCTTTGATTATTTTTACCCGTTAGATTATATTATTCAACCAACCACCCACTCAATCCTACGGGGCTTACATCATTCTAACCGCACATTTCTCAATCCAAAGGCAAAAAAAACTAATAGCACCAATAGCTTTATGCTATTAAGGGCGCGTTTGGTTCAAGTTATGTAATATTACAGAGTATTTCGATATATCCAAGCATTTTGAATTTCTAAATGAGATTACTACTTATACTGCATTAACGTGTTTGGTTTAATACAGTAATGTAAAACTGAATTGCTGTATTTATAGCAATACTATGTTTGGTTCTGTCTACAAAATTCAGTAATCTAGACAATAAATCTATTCCAAAATTGTCCTTAGTAATATTTTGTAAACTTTCTTTTTTACTATTTACAAATAATATTTTTTTACTAAATTTTATTTTAAATAATTTAATTTTTTAAAATTTAAAATTTAAAATTTAAATTTTAAATTTTAAATTTGAACAAAAATATAAATTTAATATTTTAATTTAAATTATAAATATGAAATTTATAAATTTAAAATCTAAAATATAAAAATAAATATAAATATAAAATTAAAAATTAAAAATCTAAATTTAAAATTCAGAAATTAAAATACAAATTTTAATTTTAAAATTTAAAACTTGAAATTTGAAATTTGAAATTTGAAATTTGGAATTT
>NC_033633.1:9187523-9294205 GCF_001540865.1 Ananas comosus | reverse complement strand
CTCAATCAAAGGCAAAGAAAAAATTTAAGACATTAATGACACTCAATATCTTGTCCATGACTATTAATAGGCGCGTTTGAGATTCAAGTCTATGTTAAATATTAGACAAAAGAGTAATTTCTGACATAATATCAAGGATTATCTTGAAATTTCAAATTGGAGATTTTAACTAACTTATACAATGCCAATTTAAACAGTGTTATTGGCTTTAATCACTGTGAGTAATGTTAAGCCAACGTGAATTGCTGTATTTTATATAGACCAATATCATATTGTTTTGTGATTAATGTCTTATGTGATACTCTTACCAAAAATTTTTCGAACAAATGCTTGACTAGCCAAAAAGCTATCTAACAGTCTTAAATCTAGTTTTACGATATTAATTGATACCTGTCATGGTTAAAATATTATGTTAAACTTTACTTGGTTTTTAGCTATATATATTTTTTTACTTAATTTTATTTTATCAAATAATTTTAATTGTTTGTGAAATTTAGAAAATTTAAAATTTAAATTTAAATTTCTAAATTTAGAACAAAAATATATAATTATGATTTTAATTTGAAATTATAATATGAAATTTATAAATTTAACAATCTAAATATAAAAAGTAATATAGAATTAAAATTCAAAATTAAAACATCTAAATTTAAGATTCAGAAATTAAAATACAAATGTTTAATTTTAAAATTTAATTAGACCTCTGAAATTTGAAATATTGAAATTTGAAATTTGAACTTTAAACAATTTAAAGTTAAAATTTAAAATTTAAAAATTAAAAATTAAAATTTATAATTTATAATTGAAATTTAAAATTTAGAATTTGAAATTTAAAATCTAAAATCTAATAGTATTCCAGCCTAGTTCTATAGTAGAGTGAGGCTACTATGCTTTTGGAAGCACGGAGCCTTCCGTGCTTCCAGGTCATTTTCGATGTTACGACTTTCGAATCGTCGATCGGCTCTATTAAACTTGATCTAGAGAATTTGAAGTACCTAGAAAATAAATTTTATGATTTTTCGATATCATTTGCCTAGTGATCGAAGGGCTCAAAATCAATAATTTTAATGGCTATAGTGAGCCGTTTGCAAGTTTAACGGTGTAGAAATATCCAAATCACTTGAAATTTTGATAGAAAATTCTTTATACTATATAAAACAAGATCAATATCTTTAATCTAAAATTTTAATGTCATATTATCACGTTTTGTAAGATTTTTATTTTCAGCCGTTGATTTTGAGCCCCTTCGTTCACTAGGCAAATAATATCGAAAAATCATATAATTTATTTTCTAGCTACTTCAAATACTCTAGATCAAGTTTAACGGAGCCGATCGACGATTCGAAAGTCGCAACATTAAAAATGACCTGAAAGCACGGAAGACTTTGTGCTTCCGGAAGCATAGTAGCCTCACTCTCTCTCTCTCTATATATATAGTTGAGCTGGAATACCAGCCTAGCTCAACTATATATATATATATAGAACTAGGCTGGAATACTATCAATAGCATCAAGCTATTGGTGCTATTAATTTTTTAGCTCTTGGATTGAGAAATGGGCGGTTAGGATAATGTGGGCCCTCTAGGGTTAAGTGGGTGGTTGGTTGAATAGTATAATCTAACGGGTAAAAATAATCATAGGGTTAAATCTAACAGTGGAAAACNAGGCTGAAATGATTAAGAAGATAGATCTAATGGTGAAAAACTCGATAGCATCAAGCCCTTGATACTATCGATAGTACAGTAGCTGAACTCTCTCTCTCTCTCTATCTATATATATATATATATATATATATATAGTTGAGCTGGAATACGTACTATCAGTAGCAAATGGAATACATTGCCACCATTTGTTTTCGATGATAGAGCCTCCAAATCAAGATCGGCACAGTTGAACATGATCTATACCACTTGAAACATCCGGAAGTCAAATTTTATATATTTTTCAATATTGTTCTCTTATCCATCAAATGGATACAAAAATAAACAACTAAAAATAAATATCCTTTAAAAAGTGATGATATGAGTCGTGCAATCAAGATCAAGAGTATAGATCTTGTTCTAAATAGTTAAAAAATTTTCTAAGCAAAATTCAATTGATTCGGATATCTTTACGTCATTAAACGAAAAAACGTCTCATATCGATCATTAAAATTATAAAATTTGAAATCCGTTGATCATTAGATCAATGATGTTGAAAAAATTTAAAATTTAATTTTTAGATACTTCAAGTGATTTAAATCATATTCAATAATACCGATAGTCGATTTGGAGGCTTCATCATCAAAAATAAATGAATGACAACGAAATTCGTTTGATACTAATAGCATTCCCAGCCCATCTCTCTCTCTCTCTCTCTCTCTCTCTCTCTCTCTCTCTATATATATATATATATATATATATATATATATATATATATATATATATATATATATATTTCTTGCCACATTCTGCAAACAGAAGAAAAACAAAACGATAAATAAAAACAGCAATTGGTTTTTTTTTTTTTTGGATCATGTAGAGTGACATAGGCAGACCCAACAGTCTGCAAGGCCCATTGCTCTATTTCCCTTTTCCCTAACATCAGCACAAGCAAAAATTAGAATATTATTTTTTGAATTAAGCTCCTATACGCACAAAATTATTAGTATTTCTGAGTTTTTGATCGTGGGATAAAAATTTATAGGGTTAGAATCATAATAATCTTCTTAGAATTGAATGGGCGGTGGGTAAAATAGAATAATCTAAAAAATAAAATTGGTCAAAAAATAAAATAAAATTTAACAGTAAATAATTTACAAGCAAAAATATTGAGTGTTTTAAAAGCAACGTAGCCGGACTCTTATTATTATTATTATTATTATTATTATACTCTATTTCGTGCTCTATTTATAGAAGATAAAACACAACACAAACTTCTTATTCTCAGAAGTCGAAGAAGAAAGAAGAAGAGGAAAAGAAGGCGAGACAAAACGGAGACGAACACGACCACCACTCACCAAGAAGAAGAGAGAGAAAGAGAGCGGCTCTAGAGAGAGAAAGAGAGAGTGTAGAGAGAGAGAGGAGATGGACGGAGGAGGAACCACGGGGAACTCCTCGCCGCCGCCGCCTCCCTCATCCCCATCTTCGCCCGGTACAATTAATAATAATACTAATCATAATAACGATGCGATTTCTCGTTTTATTTTTGATTCACCATTTTTTTTTTTTAAAATTCATGGTAAAATGTATCAGGTCACCTCACTAGAATCACATGAATGAAATTACTCAGATCGATACGAGTAAAAGATAAATGCGGATCAGAGAGAGAAAACGAAATTCGCTTTTCATTCATTCAGCTGAAAAAGGAGTTACAGAACAAAATTTTCAATTTAATCGACCGAAATATCGCTTAAATTATGTTCATGGGGGATCCATTTTCGCCTTCTTGTTCTTCATGTAGTGATATATTTATTTATTTATTTACTTATTTGTTTGTTTATTTGAATATTGATTTATTTGGGATGATCTCAGGGCGGCGCGGGGTGCCGTATGCCGTCTATCATTTCTCTACCAGCGGCGCTGCTGTCGCCGTCGCCACCGCCATCACACATCCATTAGGTTTTCTTTCCTTTCTTTCCCCAATTTTCCCTTCTGAATTTCGAAATCGATGTTTGCGCTGATAATACCAATTGTAGGAGCTAGTGTTTGATGTGTACCGATTGTCGAAACTAAGGATACATATAACATATGCATCGAGATAGAAGAGAATGAAGAGCGGAAGAAAGAGTCATTTTTCTTGGCTTAAAGGGGCCAGTATCTTGCTCTGTGGCGGGAGACCAGGTTGGGCCCAATCACATTCGAAATGGCGTGAGATTAGGTTGGACCGAGTCACGTTCGAAGTGGCACGAGGCTGGTTGGGCCGAGTGAAAATCGAGGCCCGTAAGCGCTATGTCTGATACTTTAAATGAACTGATTGCATCTTTCAGCTCGAGCTTTTGGGATTAATAGTTAGTGCCAACGATCTGACAATGTTCTCAAAATTCAATTATCCGATCCTCCCTTTCTAGACTCAAATATAGAATTTGGCATCTCGAATCATAGACCTGCGCCTAATTTTATGGATAAATGAAGCCCTAATCGCAGTTAATAAATCTAATTGATTAGATACCTTTCTTCTAACTTTGACTCGAAGTAGCTAACCAATTGGACTCATATTGGAGCATGCATCGGACTCTTAAAAAAAGAGTACTGGGAGAAAGATAAGGCTGGGCTTGATTGGATTGGGCTGTGTTTAAATTCATCAATTTTGTGTGATTCAGGTGAGATAATGGTGGCGAATGAATGATGACAACCTCCACATGTAGGAAACATCTAAAATTATTATAATCTAAAATGAAATGGTAAACTATTGTAATACCTTCATCGGTTGATTTTTTAAATAGTACTTGAGGAATTCTTGTATGATCTCTGATTTGTTCATAGAGACCATTTGTTTTGTTATACTTTGGCGCAAAGTTACTCTCATTCGTCACGTATAAACCTCTTATGGCGGTTTTGAGTTAGCTCCTTTAAAGATCACATGAAGTAATATCATTTTTCAAGCATATGTCGTGCATCGTAAGTTGGAATTTGTTCTTGAATACATTATATTAAGCTGAAAAACAACCAGGTTATTTTCATGTATACACTACATGTGCGCAAACCAAGAGAGTTATTTTCTTATATATGTACGGCATAATTTTGAACATGCAGATGTTCTCAAAGTTAGACTTCAGATGCAGCTTGCTGGCCAGAGAGGAAACTTGGTTGGGATGGTATCCACAAGCATTTCAAGCTTTCTTCTCAAAGTGATTGAATTGTTTTTTTTTTTTTTTCTGGTCTCTATATCTAACTGGTATAATATTCATTAACTTGCAGGGAGGGATTTTCACACAAATGGTAAAAACTGAAGGAGCTGGAGCACTATATTTAGGGCTCGCACCAGCACTTACTAGGTCTGTACTCTACGGTGGTCTTAGATTAGGCTTGTATGAGCCTTGCAAATATACTAGTGAATACTTGTTCGGTTCTTCTAACTTTGGCATGAAATTTGCATCTGGAGCTGTTTCTGGTGCACTTGCGACTGCATTAACAAATCCAACAGAGGTTCTCAAGGTGGGGTGCTATCATGCACGCCTTTAGCCCTATTATAAACTTTGAATTAATTTAGTGGTATTTGTTCTAAAGGTGAGGCTGCAAATGAATTCAAACTCCACAAGTAGTCCCATTAGAGAGATGCGTAAAATTGTGTCAGAAGAAGGGATTAAAGCACTTTGGAAAGGAGTCGGTCCAGCAATGGCCAGAGCAGGTTGTCTTACTGCATCACAAATGGCAACATATGATGAATCCAAGCAGGTTGTTATGTTTATGGTTCTTTATATGCTTTCAAACATTTAACAGAACTTCTATACATTTTTTACATCTGGGGTTTTATTTCACATTAACGTATAGTCTTTTTTATATAGGCCTTGCTCAGGTGGGCACTTCTGGAAGAAGGTTTTCATCTTCATCTCATGTATAGGGATTTCTTGGTTAATCTTTTGTCTTTTTAATACATAAGTATGTGCTGAAGTTTAGTTTGATCTAAGAACTAATGGGACTTGGTGTCTGTGTGAAGCGCAAGCTGCATAGCTGGGACAGTAGGAACTCTTGTAACAGCACCAGTGGACATGATCAAAACCCGATTAATGTTGCAGCGAGAATCTAAAGGAGTTAGAACGTACAAAAATGGATTTCATTGTGCTTACCAGGTATTACTCTTGTATACTAAAAATGCTACCCTTGTTCATTTATGAGTAGTGTTTTCTTATAAGTAATTTCTTTTCAAGTGTGAAGATCAAAGGTAATAGTCTGATGCTGGTGAATACTTAGTGTTATCGTCATGATAATTGTCTTTCCCCCTATTTAAAAATGTGGTTGCATTTTCATTATTAAAATGCCGTTAGATATTGAACCATCACTTCATTAATAATTATGACAAATTTATAAGCTGCCTCACTTATAGCCACTTATATTTCTGAGTCGGCAAGTTTATTCAAAATGTCACTAGTTTGTTTCTTCTTCTCCACTATTATTAATAAGGGGTTAATTACTTTCCATAGTTCCTGTAACCAACTCGATGAGCAGCTCTGCAATATGTTAGCAAGGAGCATGTTGATAGATGCTTGTTGTCCTCGGCCCAAAACAAAAAAAGGTAGCTTTATTGTGACACCCCAATAGTCCCACATCGGATAGGAACAAAATTGTAATAGAGTATAGAAGAGACCATGGACCCTAGTAATAATAACTGGGTTTAAGTATTTTGGGCCGGTGGTTTGGGACCGAGTTATTATTGCTAATAGGTCGAGTCGTTATAGTTGGTATTAGAACCGAATATTAGCCGGAAGTGTGAAACCTAAGTTCTATGCAGGACGAAGTGCTACAACACGGATTTGGTAGGAGCCATCTCTTGAAGCCGTTGGAGCTATCTCTAGAACCTCATATTGCCTAGTAGTTCTAGTTTATATGTCTGTGATCGGATTTGAACCTGATGAGGGCGTCACGGTCTAAACGGGGGGATTTATTACACCCCAATAGTCCTATATCGGAATGGAACGGGATTATATTTGGATATATAAAAGACCATGAACTTTAGTAAAAATAACTGGGCTTAAACATTTTGGGCCGACGGTTCGGGTCCAACAAGTTATTGTTGCTAGTGGATCGGGCCTGCAATATTTATTGAGATAGAAATGGTTGGCGGAGTCGAGGTTAGGAAGAGAAGATGCTTTGCACTGCTTACTGTGCCTTTAAATCAATCTTGTGCATTTGTTTTTTTGAAATTTCTATCTAAATGCCCTCAGTTGTTTGATAAGTTTTTCACCATTGCAAGGTGTATTCTTTGAATTATGATTGCATGACATGTTTGAGGAAACAACATTTGTCGTACAATATTGATTTGAGTAGTTATGGCTTAATTTAGTGCTATTTTCATTTACTACGTTACACAATTTGTTTTTATCAAAGATACCACCATATTATTATATTTTATCAATCTCTACACTGTACTGTATTATTATATTTTATCAATCTCTACACTATATTATTATATTTTATCAATCTCTACACTATATTGTTAATTTATTTTTGTTTCTCTATCTCGTACTATTTTCTTTTTTCATTGATATCACTAAACTATTTTTTTCTATCAATTTCTACATTATCGTTAACAAATTTATTGTTTTAGACAAAATCTAACGACTTTATTAAGAGGCACTAGTTAAATAATAGAAAAAAATGTAAAACGAATCTCCATGATAGATTCACTGAAAGTTTCTATCAAGTTATTTTTAACTATTTTTTACAATTGTTATTTTTGTGTCAAATGAGATAAATATATGCTCTGCAGCTTCTACCAGTATTTTTTAATGGTTTTCATCTAAAATTATAAATTAATTTCTTATAGTTGAGGGATTGAAAAAAAAAACAAAAAGGATAGTTGTGGTGCCTTTGGGAAAAAAAAAGGGTGCAACATACAAAGTGCAAACTTTGCTAAGTACAACATAGTACAGTGTTAATAAGATAATAGTTGTTGTGATTTGAAATGAGTAATCATGTGTAGGTCATTCTCGGCACCATGAAGGCTGGTAATAATCTGAGTTTTTATGACTTTGTTGCATCTTGTTTTTCTAAGCATGTCCAATTGTTTGAGGAAGCCTGTTATTGGTCTTTTCAGAAAATTGTCAAGCGACTCATTCAGCAATATATAAATGATGGTATTATGCTTTGACTAGATATGGATTTCTCAGATGATTCTGTAATGCTACCTTGCATGTCACACCACATTTCAGCTTTTGGTTGTCATCTGGAATTTGTTTTGCATTGTTATGATTTTACAAAGCAGATGTTGCTTGTGCGAGGATTAAAAAGTATTGGCTCTGGAACATTGTATGGTTGTAATTTATAAACTTGTCAACTCAAACAACATTAGTCAATATTAGGTCTATGCTTCACTAGATCTCAGTTTGGTGAAACATTGCTGAGTACCCGTATGTAATGAGCAACATTAGATTGAAATTTTCTTTTGACAACCTATCTTGCTAATTTCTTGTTCTACTCGGTGATCGTTGAGGACTAGAATTGTTGGAATTAACACTACTAATTCTTGTGAACGATTTTTCATCTCTAAACATGATTAATCCTTTTTTGAATTCAGGACTAGGATATTATGTTGTTACAAATATTCCTCTTATAGTTTATGGTCTTTAATAACTCAGCTCCTAATCCATATTCCTTTTGTCGTATCGCAATATTTCCAGATAGTGCTAACAGAAGGTATAAGAGCAATTTACAAGGGGTATGTACACAATTCTTCATTTTGTCTACATTCAATATCATTTATGCTATTAGACCGTGATTTTTCCGACCGACCTTTGAAGCTTATGATGTCAAGCCTTGTTACATGCTTGATCTTCTCAACCGGGTCCAAGTTGGTTTTATTAATCTACGTACATCACATGAATGTGTTGAAAATAAACAGTGTCACAGTGAATGAGGGTCCTACCAATTTGCATTCTGTAGAGGGAAATTTATGCAGCCTTGTCCTCATTGTCTGAGGGATTATATGAAATGTTATTTACTTGTATGGACTCTGGCCAGGGCTCAACTTTTGGACTAAGTTATACCTTTCAATTCATTACGATGATTATATTAAGTATGTATATTTAGAAATACTAAGAACACAATAATATATTTTCCTTCAAATCCAACCACAATTTCCTTCAAGAAGACCAAATAGGAAACTTGTAATCTGCCACGAGGAACAGAATATGAGATCGATTTCATCATTGCCTCATCTATCAATTAGGTGGCACAAGTACTCACCTCTTATCCTAAAAGAAGTTTAGAAAACAAACATTGCAAATTTTACGTGCTATTAAAACTTTGAAATGTGCCTACCATATTTGCTTCTAGTTATAAAATGTGCTTACCATATTCATTTCATACACCACATGACAACTCAACTGCAAATTTATAATCTTCTTCTCTTTCGTGAACTACCTTGGTTTGACAGTAATGACATGTTCCTGTTACTCTAGAGAAAGCAGTTCATCTATGAGGAGATAATTGTAACTTGTACCCTGGACTTTGTTGAATAATTTTGGATGAATTTTCAAATTTTGAACCATTTTTAGCTCAACGATTAGTTGTTTTACTGGATTTATGTTCTGTAGTGCTTTCAGTAGTTTCAGCATTTGTAATTGAACAATAAATATTCTCCATCATTTCCTCTCTCATCCTTTTGTTTGGTTTCAGGGGGTTTGCGACCTTCGCGAGATTAGGTCCGCAGACAGTTGTCACATTTATTGTATGTGAGAAGCTACGGGAACTTGCAGGAATAAAAGCCATCTAGTCTTTTGCCCTAACATTATGAGATGCTCTGCACTTCTGCAAATGAAGAGCTGCTTGATAATTCGTTCTCTCTGTTCTCAGCTATCCTCTTACAAAAGGAACAACACACAGGGCTAATCGTATACTTTCATATTTTCTTTGCCAGTTCCGTCAATCCAAAATTTTTTGGGTACTTTTTACCAATTTGACAATTCTATTCGATTTACAATTGTACATTCTAAATTGTCATAGAGAAATACATTACAGAACATTTTCCATTGGCTTTGATTTCGTTTAAAGCAGAGCTATCCTTTGAAGAAGGACAGGAGCACATGTGAACGCTTAGAGATTCTGAGGCTGTCGAAGTGATAGAAACTTCTATAACGTGAAATAAAAACAGTGCTTTAACGTAAGGTTTGTTTGGCCCTGCTTCAAGATACAGTATTAGTTGGTATAGTGTTGTTTAAGTATTGTTGCTAGTAGAAGCGCTATATTATTTTTTTTTTCTCCTATTTCTCTACTGGCAAAATGCACTAAATTGAATGTTTTGCTTTTTGATCTTTGAATCCCATTTCACCTTTATAACAAAAGCTCTGGAAGTTTCTTTGTTTGTAAATGCCTTACTAGATATGCTTCCATGGATTTAATCATCAAGTTGATGCTCCAATATGTTTTTCTGAAGCTTACTACTTTGCTTGACTTGGAATATCATCATGTGATGATGACTATGTAACATTTAGGTTTGCGGCTCTCTCTTTCGTGCACATACCCAGCCCAATGGATATTGGGGATTAAATGTCCTAAAATACACGCATAAGGGAATCGACCCTGACCTTCAGGATAACCCTCATACACACCAGTAAAGTTAGCTGCTAAGTGTAGCATTTGAAACTGTTGTTCTGTGAACCATGTGGTGCTCTTTGTAATGTTTGTCTGACCTTACTTTTAAAACTACTATTGTGCTTTAATAAATAGCAGTGACATTTGACAAACAAAAGGTTTTAAGTTTTTTCTGTAGTAAAAATTTAAATGACATTTAGGGTTCTAGAAATCGCAGCTCTATTTTGAGAATCTGCTTTTGCTCCAGTCGAAAGTACATTCTGAGATTTGTGGAGCATCTGGTTGTGCTTACTAATTCCCAAGATCAGTTCCAGTGGTTAATCAGCAGAAAGCAACAACAAAGAGGATCAGCCATATACTTATTCATATTCTGAAACAGTTCTATCAATCCACAAATTTTTCCTTTATTTTGGATATATTTGCACCAATTTTGAGTTTTTAGTTAATTTACAGTTGTACATTCTAATTTGTCAGATGTATTTTCTAATCTGTCGAAAGAAATACACTGCAATGTTTTCATTTGAAATTTGAAGTAGATCTTATGTAGTGAAGCAGCAAGAGCATTTTACTGCACCTCAAAGAAGCTGGGGCTGTTAGCCTTCTTTGAGTCTGACATTTAAATGCTTGTCATAAGCCTTTGCGTAAATATTTTTGACTGATTTAGAATGCAATGTTATGGTGAGTTTCAGCTTTTAGGCCTGTTTGCATGTTGGAATAATTTATCCAGTTGTAGCCTATTCGTTACGAAGATTTTCTTGTATGATTGGAACTGTCTGTCTCTGTAATTTGGTTGAATGCATATTTCACCTACTCCGAAATGCTCTTCTAAAGCTTACTGTAAGTCTTTGCTTAAATATTTTTGACTGATTTAGAATACAATGTTACGGTGAGTTTGTAGTTTTTAGGCCTGTTTGCATGTTGGAATAACATATCCAATTATAGCATATACAATATGAAGATTTTTTTGTATGATTGGAAGATAGAAGTTAAACTCTTTAAACTGTTTTTGTCTCTGTAATTTGATTGAATGCATATTTCACCTACGAAGTGATTTATCTTATTCCAGAAAGATCACTTAAAGGCTGAATATGATATTTATTCTAGACATTTGAGTACATTTTTATCTACCAAAATACTAATACTTTTTTAGTTAATTGAAGGGATATACTGTATAAGATGTTTACACATTCAAACAGGGCCTTAAGGTTTTAGTGCCTCTATTTGCAGCTTGCTTTAATTCTAAAGCAGTTGTGAACCATTTGATGCTTATCCTAGTCGCCGTTTAGCTTGATTTGTTAAACAAGTATTATTTGAGAAACAGTAGTTAGTTAGACATTTGGCAAACAGAAATGCTAGAGCTTTTACTAGGGCAAAAGTTGAAACGAGCTTCATGACTTAAAAACAGGTCCATTTTGAAGCTTACGCTTTCATTTGCAGCGGAATGTTTGTCGCAAGATGCCAGTGGAACAGTTATCAGTGCTTCAAGAAATGACACCAAAATTTTGCTTTTGTCTGTCAGTTGTTTGGATAAAAAATTAATCAGATTCACAGATTTAGCTGAACTGCAATTTGAGGAAGTACTTAAAACACTTTTCCTTGGGCAAATACAACCTGGCCTGTCAGTGAATTCTCTACTGAAAGGCGCAAACGAGCAACGAATTTATTTCAACGAATTTGTGGAAGGTCGGCGTCGACTGCAGGATGCTGTGATGCACCATCTTAGTTCTGTTGACAATGTATGCATTTCCAGTTTCTGATATGCTTAGAATGGTTTTGATGCCATGCTTGCACAGTTGCACTGCATCTGCACAACAGAAGCTGGAACTGCAGTTTTACAGTAACCAATTAAAGAGCCTGAAACACACTCATGTAAAGATCTCATGATGTTGGAATCAGAACAAACAGGAACCATCCAGAACTTTCAGACTTCCATAAATAATTTGGAGCCACAATGGAAAATTCATCAAAATTTTGGTTTACTTCGTGGTAAAATAACAGACCATAGCTCAGAGGCTAATTTCTTATTTTTCATCACTAATCCACAGAGTTGCCAGCTGTTCAGTCAGTGTCACCAAATCCGAAAATATTTAAAGGGCTCCGTCTTATTAACAGTACACGAGTACATATGAATTCCGTGATACAGTGTATCCTTTCTTTCGGTGGTTAATAAAGATGAGGAAAACAAAAAAGAAGAAAAAAAAGATGCATACACAGTAAATTGCAGTATTCAACTCTTCAGCAATATATAATCAACAAATATACATCTCAGGATAATGTTAAAATCAAACAAAAATAGAGAATATTCATCCTCAAGTGATTTGTCATCGTAAGATGACGTTTAATTTATTTTGCACAGCTTCTCTAACGCTCCACTGCAAGCAAAGAGTTAGAAGGATCAGTGATCGAAAAGCATATTTTTGAAGCGTCTATTTGTGATTAAGTCGTTGACAGACAACTTTCGAACCTGCAACTGGTTGATCTCCTCATCGGTAAGCGAACGTTCCATTGACCTGTACGCGATTCTGTAGCAGTGGCTGGTCATACCCTTCTTGTTCGTAAAGTTATCAATCAACTTCACCTGCGAGTATCCAACACTTGAGATGAAGCAATCTCGCTTCCATGTAGGTCATATTTTTTAATACAAGCTTCAGGCATTTACGTATAGCATGCTATCTCTGTAACGCAAGTTCAAAAGTAAATATGCTTTTGAGTTTAGTAACATTCTCTATATTTAAATCTACAGGTAAGTTTTAACTTGAAGTCAAATCATGCAAACCCTTCCCTCGATACCTCTAACTTAGGTACAACAACGCAACTCCCAAGGTAGCGCATCCCATTACACAGCATACACCCCAATACTTCGACATAATATCCCAAAAACCAATGATCTACTTTCCAACTAAACTACCCAACAAAGGTGGGGGAAAAGGAAGGTAAGAGTTGGGACACTAGCAGCAGCAACAGAATTTTCGGATAAAAGAAACTATGCTTTGCAAACCAGAAAGGGGTATTCTATGCTATGCTCAGTGCACTGTTACATGTGCATAAAATATTTATATTTGCACCATTCAAGGGTGTATGGTGAGATTCCCGCTGCCAAGGTTAAGTCGGGAGGATCTCATGCTACCTCGACCAATGGAAAGATTTCAAACTCTACGTGGACGAATGGTTCGGGAGGCATGGCATTATCCAAATCAATATCCAGGTTAAACCCCGCAAGATATATTATATCAATTTCTTAATGTTCAAGGTCTCATAATTTAGAGGTATAAGAAATGCCCATGAGAATTCTCTCAAAAATAAATAGAAGGAGACTTTCTCGAGCATTTTTCAAAGGCTGATCCTAGTGAAGCATTATGCTGCTCAATAGGTAGGTCCAGAGAGAAAATGAAAATGTTTTCACAGCTGACTAAAAGAATACATAAATAGGCTAAAAATCAACTACAATTACTTTTTGCAAAATGTCAAAACTTAATGCAAGAAGAGCAGAGCTACAAATAGCATTTGAAGTACTACCTCCTCCACAAGGTCACCAGCGATTCCTCTCACAACTTCACATAAGTTGTTCTCCGTGAAGGCATCGCTGATCCAAAAACTCATATCCTTGTAGCAAGGAGGATACTGCAATAAGAAATTTGGTTATCAGATGTTTTATAGTAGGACATAATGTTGGTACAAGCAACAAGATAGCAACAGCCCTAAATATTGGAATCACATAATCCGAAGTGGAATGTAACACGATGGGATATATTGTGAATATTCCTATTTTTTAATCCGCTATCCGTCTTTTAAGAGCAAAAGATAAATCTCGATTTTTCTTCAAAACCTTTCATCTCTGGTGAACCTCTAAGTAGCATATGAACAGAGGTGAAATTATGAAAAAATGTAGCTACAGTAAGCAAACTTGCCTTATTTTTTACAAGAAAGCACGGGTTGGGGTACCCGAGTTTGTCTCAGTTAAGCTTCACTACATTAAGCATATAATCCATAATTAATGGGAGTACACTTTTCTAAATTATTCTAAGGCTGCAGCAATTTCATGAGTTCATTAATGACATTGAAGGTTCATACTAATCTAAAAAATTATTTGCAATTATATTGCATGAATCAACAAGCTTTTGATTTCGATCGAACATGAAGTAAAAAAAAAAAAAAAAAGATAAGATGGGTCATTACAACTACAAAGATCAGATCAAGCCTGTTTGAAGTGAAACCTAACGTGCCATTATTAGAAAATTTCCATTAAGGCTGCGTTTGGTTTGGATATAAGTAAGAACTGCTTATTTTAGAGATAGGTACAAGTTCAGGTATAAGCAGGAATTAGACCAATTTTGTATTTGGATAAAACTTGGGTTGTTCTTGGGAATAAGGTAAATAGTATTTGGATGGTTAGATTGGAACAGGAAGAATAAGAGTTATAATTTTAAATTAAAATTATTTTATATAATTAATTAACATCAAAATATTACTTAAAAATAATTTAACAAATTAATACATTTATTATCTATGAATATTGTATAAGATAATAAAAATATATTAATTAATTAATTAAATATAAAAAATAATTTAACTTTAATTAGTTAGTAATTATTTTAGTTAGATAACTAGTAAAAAAAATTAATTAGATTAATAAAAATTTAATGGTTGATCAATATAAATATTAGTTTATAGATAAACATATTAAATTATTAATAATTAATTAGCTAATTAATTATAAGTAATAAATTAATTAATTATTTTATTATTTAAGCAATGGATAATAATTTAAATATATTAATTAAATTAATTAATGATTTAATATCTTAATTAAAATTAAATTTAGGCTTTAATTAACCTTGTTCCCTCTTGGGAACAAGCTTGTTCCAGGGAACAAAGTGGAACAGCAATTCCAGCCTTATATCAGATTATACCAGCTTATTCCAAAGACTTGAGAACTACTGTTCTCGAGTACGAAAATTTTCATTTGGGAACAAAATGGGGAACAAGGGCTTATTCTCCCGTGTTCCCAAACCAAACACTGCCTAAGAGTTGCTATAAATCTAACTCGGATATAGAGTATAACATACGATCATAGGTTCACAAAACAAAACTGGTTTAGTTTTCCCACATTTCAAAAAGAAAATAAAAAGGAAAATAGCACTGCATTTACTTTTCCAGCATTACAAGCAAGTAGGAAAATCAATGTATGTTTCTTCTTATATAAAACAATTTTATACGGATGTGATGTAAATGTTTTTCCCCAGAAGATTACTACCACAACCCAACTAAAATATCACTATTTGTAACTGTATTTATGGGTTTTCCACACACGATCAAGCGATGAAGCTCATAGTGCTTACCTTTGAGAAAGACTTGAACTTGACACCCAGCTTGCCCTCTGAGAACTGTGCAAACATAAAAACATGGGTAAGTTCTTAGTTAAAAGACAACAAAATGAATGCAGACAACTACAAAAATGAAAGAGAATATAAGGAATGGGCACATATTGCTCAATTGCATCCATAAAGCGTCTTGCAATCATGAAGCAACAACCAAAATATGTACTATAGATGCAAGATATGTTCGCATAGTTTAGCATTTTAACTTGCATTTTTGAGCTTCATGATAAAACCCTGTGTTTTACCACTTGTGCAAGAAACTTTTTTATCTCAAGCTTGGTTACACGGACATAGGCACAGGGACAAAGAAGATGGCACAACTTGGACACAGCAACTCAGCAACATTGAAGGATTTAGGACACAGACACAACTAAGAAATGGCATACAGCTATAACTTTTATGCCTATTTCACAACATATATATAAGCATAATTACTTTATCAAAGAAGAGATTAGGCAATTTTAAACTTCATAAACAAGTGATTCTTTTGAGTTAGGTTAATTATGTTCGACAATATGATAATCTGCAAATGATTTATTTGAGATAAATTAAAAAAGACAGGTATTTAAACTGATCTTATGAAGGAAATTTAAGAATCCACATAAAAGCATTAGAGGAATTTTCTCTAAGCATACAGTTACTCTTTCCTTAATTTCCTTAAATCATAATCTATGTAAGCAGTATTTCATCATGTAAAATAGTGATGACTGGATTAAAATCAGAATTCCTGAATTTTCATACATTTTAATTTTCAGCAGGAGATCATGGAAATGTGATAAAAGTATGCAATGAGAAATTGGAAGACCAGCAATAGAACTTCAGAAGCAGATTGGGTCAGCCAGAGAAAAACCAAAAGATGAGAAGGATCAAAAACAAAACTAATAGAAATGATGCGGCTGCTTGTTAATCTTGATATTTACCTCAACAAATTGGTTTTAGAATGATGGCTAAAGAGATATAACAGAGGATTTATCTTTAGCTCTGATACAAAGATAAGAAAAACGACCAAAAGGTAGACAAACCCATAAAACCTAGCAGATAGCGAAATTGTATCAACTAATATTAACAATATAAGCACTTTTTAGAAATCCAAAATATATGGTTGTAGTAAGGATTGCAAGAGAATGAGACTAGCTACTCATGAAAAGGAGAATGAAGTTAGCTATATAAGCTGTAAAGTCAACTTGGAAGCACCTGTGATGTGAATCGCTGATCATTTGACCAAAAAAGTCGAATATCCGGTATATCAAAGAGAACCATCGCTAAGCGTTCCAACCCAAGTCCAAAGGCCCACGCGACATGATCCATTCTTCCATTTCTTTTTAAAATCTCCTGCTCTGTAACTCCACACCCTAAAACCTCCATCCATTTTTCCTGCAAAAGTATTATGGATGCACGAATAAGATTCAGATCACACTAATAGGGATAAATTAATTGTCAGATTCAATAGAAAGAATCAACAGATTGAGAAAGAAAATCAAATAAAGAATTTGCTATCAAGGGATACTAGCTTTTCACAGGTCATACTATAGCAAACAGATCCAAAAGGATGTATCTATTAACTGCATTTATTGATTATTAAAACAAATTAAACTTAAGGTTCATATTTTGAACTTTAAAGTATAATCTTGCAGAATCAATTTAATTAAAATAGCTATTGGATCTAGGAAAAGATTTAACAACATTTTTAAACTCAGTATAGACACCATGTCAGCCAAAAATACAAGTTTTATACCCCTTAATTAGCAAAAGATACACTTTTAACATTATGAACCACCTACTGGTAATAGCAATATCAAATGAACAATAACAAGGTCACCCCAATAAATCCGAGCCTCTCTTAGAAGCAAAGCTTTGGCTACTCTTCCTTGCATGTAAGCACCCCACTACAAAGAGGACTTTACCATTTTAGAAAGCTCCAAGGACAAAGATACTTTACACATTTCAATGTTATCTCTGGCAGAACGATTAGTCGTCGTCATTTAAGAGCAACCAAGCAGCTCACGAAAGCATGTACTAAGTCAATATTAAACATTCTATTTAACTTTAAGTATATCTATTTTTGTCGATATATTTAATCCTTCCAAGAATTGGTTATCTGAAAGAAAAGCACTTACTTTAGACCTAAGGAGCTAACTTAGAAGGATTTCTTTAGGGCTCTTTTGACTCAATTACTAAAGAAAATTTACCCTTTAGTATTGCACCCTAACTGAAAAGGAATGTAGCCCATGTCCTTAATGAAAATAGTTTGAATCTGCTTGAAAGTATCCCTACTTTTTTTTTTGGGTATGTTTATATGCCAATAAGGCAGTCAAAGGCTAGTGCTTAGACCTCTCATTCGTCTGTTTCAAATAGGTGAGATTACTCACAATGTTAATATCCATAAGCAGGTAGAGAATGGAACCATCATAATGACACAGTGAGTTCATTAAAAAAAGCGATCTCAAAATCGACCATACATAGCAAGGAAAAACCAAAAGAGGATCGGAAGCTAGTTTCAGTAGATGCACTGCAATCAGAATCTTGAGTGCAAATAGGCTGATCCTCTTCCAGCGCATTGCAATGAGTTACAATCTAAAAACCCTAAAAGAAAACCAAGCCCATTAAGTTATAAGCACATTCTGTATCACCAATTAGCATCTTCCTTCCTTATATTTTTTGTATTAATAAGCAGATCATACTATCATAGTTAAGCCAAAGAGTTAGCTAATAAAAGTGAAACATCTAATTGAATTTCTACGCTCAAATATAAAACATATTTTATTAATATAACAAAATGCCATCTAGCAAAGTAATACAGCCTGCAAAATGGAGAAAGCAAATGGGCAATCTAACTTTTTCTTTTTTTGGAGAGGGGGCACATAACTAATAAGAAAAATATGACAACTCTTCAAACAGGAAAAGTTGAATCCCCGACTTAGAAATAATACCATCTCAAAGACATAAGATGAACTTTAGGAAATTAAACTAGCACCATCGGGATGACACATCTAGTAACAATTAGATACAAACCTGAAAATATATTTCCAGTTCAAAAGATGGATTTGTGAATGGAAAGTACGTGTCGACCCAGCGCATGTCCACAGCGCCTGAACATACATATACATGTCAGCCTGAGATTTCAGGTCAACAGGTTCTACAATTTAGAAATAATATTTCTGCACCAGCAATTAGTCAGCAAATAACTTTTCTCTAGAAGAAGTTTACAAGCATACCAAAGAGATGTTTTGCTAAACCCTCCAACGACTTCTTCAGGTCCATGGCTGCATAAGATGTTCCATCCATTCCAGAACCCGCCCATTCATCAGGAGAAAAGACACGAAAACCTTCCATCTGCATGTGCAAGAACTAGGGAGAATAAGTGCTCGTTTCACCTAGTTCCTGGAACAGCCTTCTACAGTAAAAAATAGCAGCCGGGCATTTGGCCAATAAAATAATCAGATCTTTTGCTACGTCAGTACACTGCAATAAGCTTTTAAGTCACATAAGCTTTTTGCTACAGTAAGAACTGGTTGGCCGATTTTATTGTTTTACTGAAAAAGCGGCTATTGACACTTTTCGGCAAACAACTCTACATAACAACAGTTTTGCAGCAGCTCCAGCTACGCCAAACAGGCCCTAAGCAAAAGGAAATGGACAGCAGAAGTTGGACAAGACCTGATGAAAGACGGGATAATGAGTTGAGTCGATGGAATCTCTACGATAGACATCCCCCGTCACAAGAAAATGGCTGTGCCCTTTCCTAAGCAGCTCTGCTTGATGAGCACTTGTGTGACACCTCAAGACGGTTTGAGCATCAACGTAGTACGTGTCGTTATAACTCCTGCTAACATGATCAGCAGGAACCAGTACATCATCAAAATTCTGCAGCAAACAGCAACCGATTGTCTATCAACAGTGTCGAGAAACAAGATTACAGCAACCAGCTAAACGAAAAGCCACAAGTTTTAATCAATTCATAGAACCACAAAGTTTGCGGAATAATCATGAGCATCTGACAAATACTGTGTCTATGGAGATCCAAAAGGACATCATCATTTGCAAAAATACCTGCTTGACAGAAACAATGGGGCAGAGGTCATCAAACTTGGCAAACTTTGCGGGGAAATTGGTGTCAAAGTAATCATAAATGGTGTTCTTCAAGATCCCAATAGGGTGGTTGTCTCTCCGGTGGAGCTGCAGCCCAATCTTGGAAAAAATCGAGTCCGGCACATTGTTTGCGGGATCACTCTCCCTCACCACATCTAAACACAAGAAATTGAGAAAACTAGAATCCAAAGAACACCCACCAAACAAAATGTGATCTTTTGCGGAAACAATGAAGCAACATAGCAAAAGAAAAGATATTTTTGCCACAAATTAAACAAAGTACAACTTTTTCCCCAAAATAGCAGGAGCACTACATCGCACAACGAACGAAGAGGAGAAAAGCAAAATCTAAAGAGTGAGGAGTAAAGCGAAAATGCGATCTTTTGGGAGAACACGAGTGTGAAGAGGATTCGTACCGTCCTTGGCGATCTTGACGCCGCCGATCTCGAGGAGGGCCGCGAGGGGGAGCTTGGATCTCTTGTGGGAAGGAGAAGGAGAAGGGGAAGGGGAAGGGGAGGAGGAGAAGGGGAAGGAGAGGAAGCGGAAGGAGGAGAGGGAGGGGGAGAGGGAGTGAGCGGATCGGAGGAGGAGAGAAGAAGAAGAAGAAGAAGAGATTGGAGCGAGGGGGCGGTGATGGGTGGAGAGAGCGCGAGCGCAGCTTCTTTGGATAAGCATTTTTCGCCGCTACGGCGTAGTAATGCGATTGCGCGACCGTCGACAGGGGGGTTTGTGGGCTTTGTGCTACAGCTAAGGGTGTAATGTTTTTTTTNTTTTTTTTTTTTTTTTTTTTTTTTTTTTTTTTTTTTTTTTTTTTTTGGGTCAATTATATATAGCTCCATATAAACACATCCTGCCAGCAATCAGAAGAGTTACCGACCGTCCCCAGCGCACGTGGCAAAGAACTTGGTAGTTGGTACCCGAGATTTCAAGTTTGAATCTTAATTGATTCATATCTAAGTTTATTTCTAAATAAAATAAACGAAGCGGGTAGCGTGCTACCTATCTGTCAAAAAAATAAAGAAAAAAAAAAAGCAATCAGAAAAGTTGTAAGGTGAATAGTGCTTCACGAAATAATTAGATCACTTTTATGTCAAAAGAGTAAAATTAATATTTAATTTATTTAATACTTGTAACAACGTAGTTATTTATGTTTATAATATTTTTTTTTATACAATTTGTGTATAAATTCTATTTTTGTTTGTAATATTTTGAATTGTACCGATTATGATGTCTTAAACGGAGAGAAAAATTATGTTGGTTTGGCGGTCTGGGACACGCGCCTGTGCGGGCTTTTTCTACCTATTTGGGGAAGGAACGGACCGAACGGTAGGGCGTGATAGACTAAGGTGGTACGAATATATTTTTACAAAGTTTAATTTTTTATTTTTATTCCTGCAAAAATCTAATGATATTTATATTTACTCCTCTGATTTGTTACCGTTAAAGCACTGTTTATTTTTTAACAGCAGTTAAATAAAATGACATTTTTGTCTTTACAAATATTATCTCTTCAAAAGTTCTAACTGTTAGAATTATGCAGAAATATTCTCCCAAAAAAGTATTTTATCTAATAATATAAAAGGGATAAAAAGATCAATTTAACTTATCCACTAACCAAGGTTTAGTATTTTACTTATGATTAACTATATTTTTCTAACGGATCCTAACAGCAGAGGTATATTTAAAAGGGATAATTGCCTATATACCCTTCATGCGTTCGGAAATATCCGATCTACCTCTACTTTTTTTTTTCTTTCTAAAATGCCCCTTATATGTTCCACCGTTATTCCAAAATACCCCCGCAGTTATCCCCTGTTAGCTTAACTCGGGTTAAACATGGGTTAAATCTATACTAGAGTTAAAATCTAAACAAAATACCTATTTTGTCCCTACCTTATTATACTAATCCCTAAGATTATCCTCTCTTTCTTCCCCAACTTGGTCGCCACCACCGGCCGGCTCCTCCGCCTCCACCTCGCCTCATCTCCTCCTACACCTCCACCTCCAACACTACCCCTCTCGTCGCTCTCGTCGACCTCTTTCACCGCTGCTCTCATCGTCGCCGTTGTCCACCTCCTCCGCCGCCTTGGCCGGCGCCAGGAGCAAGAGGGCCGCAACGACGATCCCATCTCTCGCCGTTCTCGTTGTCCTTCTCCTCCTCCGCTGCCTTGGCCGACGCCGGGAGCAAGAGGGCCGCAACGCCATCGGACCCCTGCACGCCCTCTGCTCCGGATCCAGCTGAAGGGCAAATAAGAAAAGTATTTGCTATATGAAAGGCATATAAGAAAAGTTTGTTACGGTACAAGGGTATATTGGAATGGGCAAAATGGTAATTTTTCAGAGATAACGGCAGCTCACTAACGGAACTTAACTCCGGGGGTATTTTAGAAAAACTTGGAACATAAGAAGTGTATTTTCAATATTAGCCTTCTAAGAGGGGTAAATAAGAAAACCGGAAACTTTTCAGGGGTATATAGACAATTGCCCCTATTTAAAAATGGTAGAACTTTTGCAAGAATAAAAATAAAAAGTTAAAGTTTGTAAAGATATATATCTACAATTTGATATGTTTACATAGAGCTGTATGCAATTAACCTTGTTGTTGTTGTTGTTGTTGTTGTTGTTGTTGTTGTTGTTGTTGTTGTTGTTGTTGTTGTTGTTGTTGGAGAAACACAATTTGCTTGGGCCACTCAGCTTTTATAGACATTTTGTTTATAAAATTAGACCTGAACGTTAAATAATTTATCGTATTTTCAAATAGAATAAATTATTTATTATTTTTATTAATTTTATATATTTTTATATTTGAACTTCAAAAATTATATTATATTAAACTCTAAAAATAATTCTAATGCTTTGAAGAAAGCGGTGAATGATTTGCCATATTTAAAAAGAGATGACTTATTCACCGCATAAATCTAATTTTATAAATAATTTTTTTAAAAGGCTATTTTTATAATTATAATATTTTAAAATCTATTAATAAAAGAAGTTGTTAAAATTAATGGGGTGATTGTTTATATACCCCTGAAAAGTTTCCGACTTTCCGATTTACCCTTCTTAGAAGGCTAATATTGAAAATACCCTTTCTACGTTCCAACCTATTTTTAATATACCCCTAGAGTTAAAATCTGTTAATTAACTCTATTATCTCTGTAAAATTATTATTTTGCCCTTTCAAATATACCCTTCCACCATCACCGACTTTCTTATTTGCCCTTAAAGTCAGGGGCACAAAAAGTATTTTGACTTTTGGTCTTTTCTAATATACCTCTCTACCGTCACCAACATTTCTTATTTGCCCTTAAGTTAAGGGCAAAATTGGCATTTTAATTTTTTTTTAACTGTGGTAGATGTTTAACTCACGTTTAACCCAAGTTAACTTAACAGGAGATAACTGCGGGGGCATTTTGCAATAACGGTGGAACATATGAGGGGTATTTTAGAAAAAAAAAAGGAGTAAATCGAATATTTTCAAACGTATGAGGGGTATATAGGCAATCATCCCAAAATTAATCATAGAAGATGGGAATGTCAATGGGTATGGATACTGAAATTTTATCCAAATCCGAACCCAAACGGAGCGGTTTATTCGATGCTAAACGAATATAGTTTCGGATACGAATATAAAAAACGAAAATCCAACGAATTTGGATTCAGATATGGATTTTATCTGCACCCGAACCGAACCCAAGTTTATATTATAGCTCAGCAAGTATCAGAGTTTGAAAATAACATCTAAGCATATATAGCAGTCACTATATAAACATCCATCCACTCATACATACATACATCTCCAGAATGTAACCAAAATGCATACAGCCCACATTGGCCTCGCTAGTTCAAATATACAATTTGCTATACTCCAAAACTAGCTAGGAGTCACCTCTATTGCACACAAGTCTGGATAGGAGATGTTATACTTCGTGATCCCCTTATCTCGATCCAAAATCAGTGTTGAGGGCTCTGAAATAAAAAACCACCGAATAAAGGGCGTGAGAACTTCTGAACAGTAGTCTCTAGTGGGTGTAGTCAACGACAACGACGACCTACACCACTAAATCTACTAGCAACAAAATTAGAGAATAAACTGAACAACAATATAACATAATAAGCTAAATAATAACTAACTCTATTATGCCTCTAAACCGATAAGAAAAGGTGGTAACTAGCTAATACAAATACATGCATCGACTAAGGTAATCAAGTAATGTGTGATACATGCACTTAATCATACATCGACCGACTCAAGGTCCAGTCAAGCCTGCGCCGCCTCATGTCTAACCCCCACCACACCCAAGGTTGTGGTTCGCTGCCATGCAAGCTACTGCCTCTGTCTCATCTCAGCTATTCTATGGAGTGGCACTTGCGGGGTGCGACTCTAATCAAGTATAATAGTATCTCATATTGTCAAGCTCAATGTGACTAGCAAGCTATAGCCAATTGAATAATAAAAAAGATTACAGTAACATTGTCTCGGTGCTCCAGGCACAATCATAATGCATTTAATCATCTACCACTGTCTAACTGCCCTATGACATAAAATACAATTCCCTAGTTCAGCATACCCAATCCACTATCCACTGTTGGATAGTGTCTGTCCCAAGCAACCACCAGTGTGTACAAAACATGATTTCAAGAAATAGGAATATCAACATCTACATATATCCATATGATATTAAATACATAATTAACAGGATAACGCATAATAAAACATCACTATCAAACTACTACCATAACAAAGGCATCAAATGATATAATAAATCCAATCATGCATAATGAAGCCTCTCTATTCTAAACACAGCATGTACAAATAAACCAACCATGCAAGAAGAATAGAGATAATAGGGAATCTGCCATTTCGGCGACATGGAATCCACCTAGAAACACTACCCCTAGTAGGAAGATGGGAAGACGACGAGCTCCGCTGCTGCCTCCTCAACAAAGCAGCACCCGATTCCAACAGAAAATACAATGGAAATAGTCCCAAAAATTGTAAGGAAATTCATGTATGTGCATGCACATTTAATGAAGCGGAAATAAATTTTATTTATAAAATATAATCCAATGTATACTGTAATATCATAATATTTATGATATTAGTATATATATGTACCAGGATCATCTTGTGTGACACACAAAAATTATTATTCTAATCTAATTAGAAGAAGGGTTCGAATTTCAACCTATGCTAATTAGCAAAATTATTTCACGATACATATTAGAGCTGAACTTCTGGTCTTTGAGCAAGCCTCTAGGTGTATCCACATAAGGCTACTTCGGGATCTGTGCTTCCCACGATCACAGTATAATCTCGAAACTCCTTTCGTGATCTCTTGTGTCAATGTGGACAAAAATTAATCCTAAAAAATTGTGCTAGCAATTTCAAGAAAATTAACTATAAAGACTAATTAATATAGGAGGATCTCTCTCTTATGATTAACAGAGAGTTCTATATATGATTAAAAACTTTTTCTCTTTCTCTCATACTTATTAGAAATTGTTGGAAGTTAATGCACTTTCTCAAGAATAAATTATCATATATGGAGTTAGCAATTTTTAGAGTTACATATTGAATAAGAAACTCTTAAAGCTATTAATTGTAAGTTATGAAAATTTAGATCTAAAACTCTCACAATTGAAAGCTATAAAAGGAGTTCTTCTCCTTTATTGTAATCATAAGATCAATTGAAATCCAATCACGATTATATAATTTTTATATGATTAAGACTCTTTTCTCTTGTCTATTATAGCCTCCTTTACTTATTCTCTATATAGTTAAATACTTTTCCTCCAGAGCCAACAGAAATTGCCCTATATTATTGAGGAGGATTACATCCCCTTTTATAGGCTTAAGCGCCATAATGAGAGGGAATCAAACTCCTCTCATTGTTGGCAAAAAGGAGAGCAGAAACTGCCACCATAAATGATAGGAAGTCAATTCCTCTCATTTAATAGGTGGAGTGAAGAGAAACGAGTGGAGGAAGAGAGAAGAGGAGGTTTTCTTTTCCTCCTAATTAACTATATCATTAATAGGGTAAGTGAACATATGAGTTCACTTTGTCTTCTTCCTTATTTTCACTTTGTAACTCCTCAATTAATCTTTATTAATTGAGGAGTTGATGAGAGAAAGATAGTAAACTCTTTTTAGTAACTTCAGCGCAAGTGCACCGCATGCAACAATTGCATTAACTCTACAATTTTACAAATTAGTTCTTCTTACTAACCAACTTAGCAAGTAAATTCTTGCTTTCCTACTTTAGCAAAATGGTCTCTATTAATTCTCCAAGCACTTGATCGCATGTACTCTTTATTGTGTGTGACCACATAGGTTCAATTCCACCTGGTAGTCAATTCCACCTGGTAGTGAGACGAGACACTAAACTTTTTTAGTGTTACCATCGGAACTCTTTTTGATGAACCAAAATATATCTGGCTCTCCCAACTGAGTGTAATTAACTATATTAATCACTCTCATGGGTCCCACAATCCACAAGTGATACCTAGCAGTATATTATGCCAATCCAAATAGAATTAATAATGGACAGAACCTCTAGGTGTAGTTACCGTATGATTAAATCCTTCTATCACTTGTCCCGATTGGGTCGAGTTTATGGATAACTCGTCAAACGCCATTACTTAATCATATGTCTTATCTGAGTAACAACTAATATGGAAACTCCATTTCATAAAATCACACCGTCTTGGCTAAGGACTTTTATATCATGTAAAACAGATACCATATGACAATTATCTCTCTGCCGAGGGTGATAGATTCCATCTTGACACATACCCACCTCCACGTATGACCCGCTACAACCAACATGTGTTGACTTAATCCATGATTGGGGTATAGAGTATTTACATAGTCAAACTACAATAACCCACACGCAAGATAACCATGGTGCCTCAGGTCAAAGGATCACTCACACTACTACAACATGCAACAATTCACTGACGAGTGAGTAGATATCCATGTGATTTTTCATAGTTGGTCACGCTCAGTGAAATCGTTCTCCAACATTCACCTATACGCTTACTATAGTGTCACCACATTAATGACTTGAGACTCGTCATCCTATAAAGGAAGTACAACATACACTGATCTTAACCGAATTTATCACCGCCCTCGTGATAATCCTATGATCAAGAGTATTTAAGAATTAATTATAGAAGAATATATGTCTCAAATTTCTAACATCTTAGAAATATAATTCTTCTACTATTAATTCTATGGACGATTCATATTTATGCATTTGGCTATAATATGAATGAAGAATACCAGTTTATTAATTTTAAATAAAAGTACACTGATATTAGCCCTATAAGTTATGACACGTATTGGCTTATAGGGCATATAAATAACAAAGATCACTGCTCCCAAAATCATCAATAAATCACTACTAAAATCCAAACCCACGGAACAATCCAACAAATCCTCGATCAACCAAAAAAAAATCCATCACCTACCTTAAGTTGCAACTATGGAAAAGGCCAGCTATAACCTCCTCCTCACACTCAGTCAAACCTCTCTTTAGTTACAAGTGTCTCCAAGGTCCTTGCACACACTATCAACCAGGACCAAACAAGGCTTCAACAATGGCAGGGAGAAGAGGAGGAATAAGGGGAAGACTTAGTGGGATCTGAGTATGAAAAAGGAATAAGCCAAACACCCCTATTCTATTTATATAGATTGAAACCAAATTGCAAAAAAGCCTTCAAAAAATCAGAAACTCACCAATTCAACCAAAATCCATCGTTTCGCCCGCCTGAAACTTACTCTCGGGCATCCGACCCTCACGTCCATAGACATTTGAGCACCCTCTAGAATGTAATGGTCTACACAAAACCTACAGACTAGAACTTGATCCATATTCAAGCGCCCGGACAGAAGCCTGGATCTGTTATAGTAGCGTCCGATCTTTACTCTGTGACACCCCAATAATCCCACATCGGATGGGAATGGGGTTGTCATTAGATTTATAAGAGACTTAGACACTAGTAATAATAACTGGGCTTAAGCATTTTGGGCCGGTGGTTGGGCCCAACGAGTTGGGGTTGTCATTGGGTTTATAAGAGACTTAGACACTAGTAATAATAACTGGGCTTAAGCATTTTGGGCTGTGGTTGGGCCCAACGAATTATTATTGCTAGTGGGCTGGGTCGTTATATATGGTATCAAAGCCGGTTCACCAGCTGGACATGTGTGGCGAGTCTCGGCTCAGCCAGGGTCTGGATGACGGGCTAGCGAGATGAGTCTCACATCGCCTGGTAATCTTGGGTTGTGTGTGTGATTGGACTGACGAGGACGTCAGGGCTTTAACGCGGGGAGTCTGTGACACCCCAATAATCCCACATCGGATGGGAATAGGGTTGTCATTAGATTTATAAGAGACTTAGACACTAGTAATAATAACTGAGCTTAAGTATTTTGGGCCAGTGGTTGGGCCCAACGAGTTATTGTTGCTAGTGGGCTGGGTCGTTACAACTGAAGCACCCAAAACCCTATCCAAATCTGTCGAGGTTGTGCCAACACCACAACCGAGCTCCCATAATTGCATCTAAAAGTCCTGTTGACCTATCTTGTCGAAGTACACGTGTGCGCCATCAAGTCAGATCGACCTCACCAACTCTCTGGGCTGCTAAAGTGGCAGTCGGGCATTATATCTCAGCTATAGTATATTCGTATCCTCCATATCCGAGCATCCATTAGTAGGGTCTAAAACTCCATCTACCTAGTTCACCACTTTTGAGTGCCCAAAACATATCCAGGCATCCCGAAAGTCACAAAAAATGCAAGTTTAGCAAAGTTTCGATTCCCGAATTTGTTTTCACATTCATTTCACGCCAAAGGGCTCTAACTCGATCCAGCACTCTATAGACATGCTAACCATCAACTCCCACAACAATCTTACCTATTTGCTAAGGTTCGGTACACTATATAAACACTAGCCACATAACCAGCCAGGTGCCAACAACAAAGGTCTTTCTAATTGCTTCCTCAATCTGAGCATATAGCTTATTCTTTTATGCTATCGGAATAGGTCTAGCTTGTGGTGCTTGGGCCTAATTTCCATTCAATCCAAAAGGAAGCTAAAGATTCTTCATTATAGGATTTTTGAAATTATCTTGTATTCAGTCTCTACTACCCAGCCTTTGCACTTAAGGCTGATATGCTGGCAAAGGAGGCGGAGGAGATAGACGCCATGCAACTTATATTTGAGGATCGGGATTCACATTTGCTGGCCTAAAATGCTGATTAAAAAGGTGCTATCTGAGGGTGAGCTGGCACCACTAGCTAAACCGACTATATTCTGTTTACTAGGGATTTGCTTGAAGAACATTTTGTCCCCCAAGCTGATTCAACATTGGAGGTCCTTGTGGCCATCCCCGTATTTGTTTAATTTTGGGCTAGTATGTGTTCGATAAGTGTTGTCCCTCTCATTATTAAATGCAATTACAGCCAACACTACATCTAGACGGGTAAAACGATGCTAAATATTTTGGTCTATATTTTGGAGTACTCTGGTCATTTGCTCAAGATTATGGATGAGACTTGGCTCCTATGGAGCCCATTGTCCACTACATTCTAACCCTGCATGTAGTGCCGACTGTTGCGCGTTTGCATTTTTGGCACTACTCACTTGTTCTTTTCTTGATTATCTGGGAATGCTAGTTTAATGTTTTGATAGGGTCATGGAGTGCAATTCCATTCCATATCATTATCCCAATATTTACTTGGTCAAATTTTGTTGTTGTCAAAATAAGTAGAAGTAAAAATATGGAATTAGCAAGTTCCTTCCCCCATGCCTAGAAAACATTTATTCTTTATTGTCTCATGTTCTTCTATCAATATTCTGCTTTTTTCAAAACCTTTCCTCTCCTCAACCATTTCGGGTTAAGAAAATGTGAAAGTGTCTTTCTTTCTATAAGAACAGTGTGTTTTGAGGTCCTCCTCATGTCAATATATTAGGAGGATCCTAGTATTTTCATTTTTGACCGCTACAAGATCAACAATGCTATGAGCTTTGGTTTCTATTGCTAACATAAAAACATCCCTTTCCATATCCTCAGATTAGCAGTACTTCATCAGACGATTCATATATGCTTTGGAAGAAGCTTATACAGTTTGGAAAGGGGTTTTTATTGATAAAAAAAAAAGAAGTGATTCGGTTTTAGTCCTTATAAAAAGAAAACTAATTCTTGAATCTCTTTCATGCTCATGTCATGTGGAGGTAATGTAGAAGAAAAAACTTCAAAATCTAATCCAATTTATCGTAATCGATTAGTTAATATGTTGGTTAACCATACTATGAAGCATGAAAAAAGAATGATTGGTTTAAGGAAAAATATGGGTATTTATATTTTCCGACAAACCTGTTACAGTAAGATTCGGAAACACGTATGATTCGATTACAGAGATCATTCTGTTGTCATTACTTTTGGCCATTATGAATTTATTGCATAAGTTTGTAAATTTTTACGTAAGTGTCTCATTGAGCGTGCCAGAATTAATTCTCGCAAACTGAGTTTTTCAGACGATTGATCAAGTTAAACTAGTCACTGAGTCAAAATTCTTCTGATTTATGAATCGTTTCTCAGGACGACCCTCGATGATGTGATCAAGCAATTTGATTGAGAAGGGATCTGCTCAACCGGGTTCTTCTTCAAAGCATAAAATGAGTCAAACTCAAAAGCTTTAAATTGAAATTTAGCTAAAACTAGAGCCGAGCTAAATATATTTCATTGATAAAAAAGTGGAATGTTATCAGGATGGGGAGCACTTAGGGTCAAGTTATAGAGAACTAAAGACAAAAATTCTAGAAACTAACTTACAGAAAAGCTATAGATGCCGAGAATGGAAAAAAGTATTAATATAGTAGTCATTGATATGGGAAAATACTACTATTGTAAGCAACTTTTCACTATTTATAGAATTGCTGTAATCATTACTTAACTTGCAGTTATTGTGCGGTTCACTTCATAGGGAGTGCTCTGGCCTTTTTTTTTCCTTTTTTTTTTTTTGAGAGATAGGTAGCACGCTACTCACTTCGTTTATTTCATTTAGAAATAAACTTAGCTAGAAATGTGAATCAACTAGGATTCGAACTTGGGTCTCGGGTACCAACCACCAAGCCCTTTGCCACTTGCTCTAGGGACGGTTAGGGCTGGCAAACGAGCGAGCCGGCTCGCGTTCGACTCGTGTTCGGCTCGATATTCGGCTCGCTCGAGCTCGACTCGAAATTAAATGAGCCGAGCTTGAACAAAATAAAAGGCTCGAAATTCATTTCAAGCCGAGCTTGAGTATTACTCGGCTCGTTCAAATTAGGCTCGAAAAGCTCGAAAGCTCGAAAATATATATATATATAATATTTATAAATATAATGTATTTTAATTATATTGGCTTTAATTTAATTTGGGCCATTATTGTTGGCCCATAAAATAAACCCAACAAGTACAACCGTGCAATTGAGCCCAACTCTAAATTTACATAACACACTCTCTCTTTCAGACTTTCACTATTGCACATAACCCTAAAACATAATAACATTCAAATTCCCAAATCTCTAATTTTTTTCCCTCTCTCTCTCTCTCTGACCCTCACCCAGTCAGGCAGTCACCCTAGCTCACATTTCTTACAATTATTTTGTATTTTGAACTATTGAACATGTTGCATCAAATTATAGGTAATGTTCTATAAAAATTAAACTATTGATTATATAATATCGAGAATTTCAATCGGCTCGTTTAGAGCTCGAGCTCGGCTCGACTCGAAATTAGGCTCGCTCGAGCTCGGCTCGAATTAATTTCAAGCCGAGCTTGAGCCTAGATTTAGGCTCGAAATTAATTTCAAGCCGAATTTGAGCTGACATAAGCTCGCTCGAGCTCGGCTCGTTTCCACCCCTAGGGACGGTCGGTTTGGCCACTTTTTTTTTAGTTACAAGGTCACTACCACGTCTCCCAAATGTTCCGTCCAAAGTCCATTTGTCTTTGGACTTTCTTTTCCGGCTTTTGATGCACCAAGTGTAATCTTTTTATTCGACCACTTGAACCGAACACCCACTATTCATCATTTGCAATGATACCCTCCAAATGCTATGTACCCACTATCCGCTATTTACAACCACATTTTTATATGCATCCCCAACTTTTCAAATAATTTTAGTAAGTCCTCAACTTTTTAATTTATTTACAAGTCTTTGTGTTCTCACTCCTCTTAAAAAAAAAACATTCTTATTAAATATCTTTCAGTAGAATCTGATTGTTTCTAATTTACATCCATTCAGGATAGTTTTATTTTTAAAATTTGCCAAGGGTTATGAGCTAAATTCCCTTCTCTTGACCCGGTCAAAGGTCTACCTCGGGAAGCGCGTTAGGATGCAGAGTGGCTGTGATTAATGACCCTCGAAGTTTGCGCCCTTCGACTGGATCAAGCGATTCGGCTAATGAGGGTGTGACACCCCAATAATCCCACATCGGATGGGAATGGGGTTGTCATTGGGTTTATAAGAGACTTAGACACTAGTAATAATAACTGAGCTTAAGCATTTTGGGCCAGTGGTTGGGCCCAACGAATTATTGTTGCTAGTGGGCTGGGTCATTACAGAGGGATCGTATAAGCCGAGTTCGAAGGCCTTTACTATAGGCTCGGTTCGGCTGGAAGAGCCCAATGCCTTTATATATTAAAATAAAGTTGGGAACTCATACAAAACAGAGTTTGCCGAAGAGCATATAGACTCTGAAAATCTAGATTACAACAGAGTGTGCCCGTGGGGCATATAAACTCCAGGCATCTAACTTAAAAACTACTCTTAGAAAAGTAGTAAATGCAAGATAGTAAAAGATTACAAGTAGACTACGTACTCCTAGAAAAGATATAAATGCAGAAAAATTAAGGTATTGAAAATGCGGTGGTTTTCTCGTTCAGGGGAGAGAAAGACCCCTATTACAGGCTTCAAAGTTACTATTTATAATATCTTATCAGCCCCAATTATTGGTTGGTTATCGTAGTGGGGGAAGGAAGCTACGCCCCACTTCACATGGAAGTTACGCCCCACTTCTCAACCGTTCCCGCCTAAACGCTCTTGACCTTCAGGCGCCTTATTGTCGACTCCTGATGTACCACGTGTCCTTATTTTTTTAGCTTATACGTGGGTTAAGTCGGCGTGTGAATTTTAATTTTGGCATCAACACCAAGTATATAAAGTTTCTATAAATAGAATGTTACTTGAGGAATGATGAAACTATAGGGGTGGAAACGAGCCGAGCTCGAGCGAGCTTACCTCGGCTCAAATTCGGCTTGAAATTAATTTCGAGCCTAAATTTAAGCTCAAGCTTGGATTGAAATTAATTCGAGCCAAGCTCGAGTGAGCCTAATTTCAAGTCGAGCAAGCTCGAGCCCTAAACGAGCCGCTTGGAATTCTCAACATTATACGATCAGTAGTTTAATTTGTCTAGAACATTATCTATAATTTGATACAAAAATATGTCTAATAGTTCAAAGTACAAAATAATTATATGAAATATAGTATTATAATATGAAAAAAAAATAATTTATGAGTTGAATATCTAATCTTTTCAGCCTCACATATCTTTTCTTCCGCCTTCAATCTCCATATTATTCATTTTTATTTATGCAGTCAAAAATAAATAAATTATACAGATAAATATTGGATTAAACTATCCAATCATATATAACTAAAATTAAAATTTTATATGAATAATAATTTTTTACTTTAAAAATATATGTATATTTTTTCTCAAGCATACAATTAATAGCAAGGTAGGCAACGGCGAGTATATGCTGTTACTTAGTAATATGGAGGGCTTCCGGCTTGGCCACTTAGGGTGAGTGACAGAAAAAGAGAAAAGAGAGAAACATATTGAAAATTTAGAGCTCTGTCAAAGAAAGAAATAGGAAAAAGTATAAATTAGTGAAATTTTGCTCTTTATTTGTTTATTGGGTTTGTTTTTATGGGTCAACACATTGGCCCAATTTTAACTAAACTCAGATTATTCACTCAGCCTATATATAATTAAATATATTATATTTATATTTTTTTTAATAAAATAATAAATATTATATATAGAGTCCGGCTACTATGCTATCGGTAGAATGGAGCGCCCCGTGCTACCAAGTTGTTTTCGATGATGCGGCTTCCAAATCGATGATCGGCTCCGTTAGACTTGATCTACACTATTGAAAGTATTTGGAAACTAAATTTCAGATTTTTTCGACATCATTTGATTAGTGATCAAAAGATCTCAAAATTGACAATTTTAATGGCCGATGTGGTGTGTTTGTGAGTTTAACGATGTAAAACAATCCAAATGCGATGAGAATTTTATAGAAAATTCTTTTCACTATTTAAAGTAAAATCAGTATACCTGATCTTGAATTAATGGCCTATTCTAATGGCCTATTTTAATGGCCTATTCTTTTCACTATTTTAATGGCCTATTCTTTTCAGCCGTTCAATTTTAGACTACTTGTTTGATAGGTAAATGATATCGAAAAATTATGAAATTTAGTTTCTAAATATTTTTAATAATGTAGATCAAGTCTAACAGAGCCGATCGTCGATTTGGAAGCCGCATCATCTAAAACAACTTGGTAGCACGGAGCGCTCCGTGCTACCGATAGTATAGTAGCCTAGTTCTATATATATATATATATATATATATATATATATATATATATAGAGTCCGGCTATGGTGCTTGTAAAAGCACCAATCACTTTGTGCTTGTAGGTTTTTAACCGTTAGATCAGCACTGTTGATCATTTACACCCGTTAGATTATACTATTCAACCAACCACCCACTCAACCCTAGGGGGCCCACATCATCCTAACCACATATTTTTTAATCTAAAGGCTAAAACTTACAAGCACTAATGTCTTGGTACTTTTAAAAGCATAGGAGCTCAATTATATATATATATATATATATATATATATATAGTTAAGATATACTATGCTATCGAAAATATAGAGGATTTGATGTTTTCGAATTTTTGACCCTTTGATTAAGAATTGTATGGTTGGGATGATTGCGGTCCCCCCTAGGATTGATGGTCCCTAGAAGGTAACTAAAGTATATATCCATCGAAAGCACCAAGAACCCTATTCTTTCATACAATAAGTAGCCTTACTATATATATATATATATATATTATAATATATATATATATATATATAGAGTTGAGCTAGAAACTTATCGTAAGTAAACGGAGCAGTTTTACTACCGATTTTGTTCCGATGATAGAGCTCCAAATTGACGATCGCCTCAGTTAAATTATCTAAACCATTTAACTACCGTAGAAATCAAATTTCACGCGACTTTCGATATTATTCTTTTATTCTTATCAGTGAACAAAAAATGAATGGCTGAAAATGAATACTCTTTAAAAAATGATGTATAGTCTTGTAATCAAGATCAGAGTATAGATCTTTGTTTAAATAGTTTAAAGAATTTTCTAACAAAAATTCAATTGATTTGGATATCTTTACGCCGTTAAACGAGAAAACGCCTCTTATCGACCGTTAAAATTACAAATTTTGAAACCCTTTCATCATTAGGAAAATGATGTCGAAAGATTTGAAATTTATTTCTAACACTCCAAGTGGTATAAGATCATGTTCAAACGAGACGCATCGCTCAATTTGAAGTTCTATCATCGAAAACAAATCGGTAGTAAACGGCTCGTTTACTACCGATAGTATTCTAGCTCAACTATATATATATATATATATATATAATATATATATATATTCGAGCTTTTCGAGTTTTTCCGGAGTCCTAATTCGAACGAGCCAAGTAATACTCAAGCTCAGCTTGAAATAAATTTCGAGCCTTTTTTTTTGTTCAAGCTCGGCTCATTTAATTTCAAGTCGAGCTCGAGCGAGCCAAATATCGAGTCGAACGCGAGTCGAACGCGAGCCGGCTCGCTCATTTGCCAGCCCTATGAAACTATGAGGTGAAAATGTATAAAACTTATCTAAACTATTATCCATTTTTATTTGACTATTTACCCTTTAATTATTTTAATTTTGCTATCTATTTTTTTGATTTATTTGATTTGATTCGATCCAGTTAATTATTTCTTTAGATTTAAAATTTAAATATATTGTTTATTTTTTATGGATTTAATTGGTATATTTTATGAAATTCATGAAACTAAAAATTCAGTAATATAAGAAACTAAATTTTGAATTAGAAGAATCTTCAAATAAATTAAATCAAACAAATCTAAAGATTGGGTACTAAAATCAAAATTCTAAAAGATTAAATAGTTGATAGAAAATGATCTATAGTTTAGATAAATTGTCATTTTTACCAAACTATAACAATAGAATGAATAAATATGTGATGTTTACAATAATAAATCTACAAAATTAAGGATAAAAATTAAGATTTAGTAAAATATTTTTAGATTTTCTGAAATATCCTAGGCATGAATAGTTTAAAAGAAAAATGTCAAAACTTAGGAGCATATACAAATAAATTTTCTTGAATTAATCTAAAATGTTAGTGCCAATTTGATATGACATAGCAACGATATGAGACTGTTTAATTATTTTTTTAATCTAGCAATAAGTTTGTTAAATTTAATAGTTCAAATACGCTTATGGTTTGGATTTTTTACTTATCGAATAAGTATATGTATTTGGAGGGTTCGGAGCATACTCAAACAAAAATTGGTAGTTCTGTAAATTGTTTTATTTATTTATAAATAAAATCTTATAGGTTATAAACTTCATTAAAACTAATGCAATTATAAAAAAAGATATATTTAAGAATAAAATATTTTAAAATTAAGAAAATATTAATACAAAAAAGAGTCAAAGTTAGAAGGCTTGTTTTTTAAGAATGGCCTATTTACCATGCAATTATGTTTATAAAATAATATACATCTTACATAATTACAACCTCCTGACCCTTCATCGTATCTTGTCTGATTACATCAAACCATATCAAGTGCAAATGAATTTTGTAAGGCTTGTGATATTTATGTGAGATTGTTGACGCTAACCATTAATTTCAAAAGCTTGAATTATTATAAATACGTAATTTATTCACTTAAATCTTATAGACACAGGATCCACGAGTCTCGATTGTGACTCGGTCTAACCAGCCTCACGTCACTTCGATCATGACTCGACTCAATGCAGCCTCACGCTATTTCGAATATGACTTGATCCAACTTAACCTCCCGCCACATGGAGCACCTGCACGAATTCACTATACAAATTAGCAGCATACGAGAATCAAACCTGTGACCTTTGGCTCTAAGGCTTAGTTTGGTATTAAAGTCTATCTAACGCTATTAGATAAAATAGAGTCGAGGAAAAAGCATATAGGGATATGCTTCTGCGTTCTCCGGTGGGACCGCAGAAAATATATCGTAACCGACTCATCGCGATATGCGGCACGCAATATTACGTACGGAAACAAATAGGATATTTTTTCAACGTACTTTCTCATCGCACATAACGCAATCTCCCCGCAATCCCAAACGAAGCCTAATACTAGTTGTGCAATCCCAAACGAAGCCTAATACTAGTTGTCGGATGGTTGACGCTAACCATTAACCCGAAAAGCTCGAGCTGTTAGAGATACACAACCAAATCACTTAAAGCATGCAGACACAACACCCATAGATCTCGATTGTGACTCGGCCCAACCAGTTGCATACCACTTGGAATATGGCTCGGCCCAACCCAACCTCACGCCACTTCGAACATAGCTCGGTCCAACCTAGCCTCTTACCACAAAGTAGGATACTGACTCCTTTAAGCCATAATAACTTATTCGATATGATTTTTTCTTTTGTACAACTAAAACCTAAATAATTTGTTTTGGTTTTTTTGAAAGATCTTGATATCGATAACTTGGTAGGATAGCATATTATATTTACAAGATGATATATCTTATTCTGAATAAAATAATTTAAAATTCTTATATATAATATACATTTAAAATATTTACCTACACTCTTTATTTATCAAATACTTCATAATTTTTAGATTAAATTTAAAAAATATGTTAACTAAAATTATCCTCCATCCAAATAGAGTCAAAATGCAAAACAATTTTTTTATTAACCAGAAACCATGAATTCTCAAGGCCCGGCCACTCAAGAGATTAGAGATTAAGTCTTCATTAGCAATCATGTTACATCGTGTGAACTTCGAGTAGGGATGTCAACGGATCGGATTTTCAAAAATAAGATCCCCAACCTAACTATCAAATTCAAAATCTAAACCTGAATTAAAATCCAATGAATTTTAAAAATTTATATCCAAATCTGAATCCGACCAAAAATCCAAAATCTGAACACAAACCCAAAAATCCGAACTCGAAATAATTATTTTTTTATCATATTTAAAAATATATTATATTAAATTTAATTTGAAAATACAAATGCAAATATAATATCAAACGTTTTTTATATATTATATAATATAAAATCAATTTAGGTTCGGGTTCGGGTCGAGACAAAATCTATACTCGAATCCAAATATTTTGAATTTCCATTTTTATATTCATATCCAAAACTATATTTGTTAGTATCGACTATCGAATAAATCCGCTTTGTTCAAATTTAGATTCGAATAAAATTTTGGATATCCGTACCCATTGACATCACTATTCAAGATGTTCGTCACGTGGGCACAACCCACCCAGCGCCCATTGGAGCACAGGCTTCATCAAATTTTGCTAGAGCCTCGAATCTACAATTTTTTCTTATCTGAATATCTAATTTGATGATCGATACTGTGTTAAATATGATGTAAAGCATTTGAACATTTTAGAACAAAACTCCGTAACTCTGAAGAATTTTTCTTTTTCTAGTTCATCAACTCACCAAAATATAAAACATTACAAATCGAATAACCTTCTAAAAGCAAGAGATACTATTTTCAAATTTAAAAAGAAACCGATTTGAATTGTTTTACATTATTAAACCAGAAAACACTACATATAAGCTGTTAAAATTGTTATTTCTAGACCAACGTGCTTCGTTTGGAATTGCGGGTAGATTAATTGAGTTATGTGTGGTGAGAAAGTACGATAGAAAAATATTATGTTTGTTTCCGTACGTAATATTGTGTTCTGCATATCGCGATGAGTCGGTTACGATATATTTTCTGCAATCCCACTAAAAAATACAAATTTCCAATGCAGTAGATAGTGGTTAACAGTATTGATCGTCGATTTAGTGACTCGTGATTCGTCCGGGCACATAAAAAATCAGGTGGACCGGGTCCATCAAACAATTTCAAAAATCTCCTCATGTCAGAGAACAGACAAAAGTCAATTGTGCTGTCGCGATGAGACACTCTCTTTAGACCGTTGTGATCTGCAAGACTGCAACGGTCAATTAAATTCAAATTTCAAAGACTTTTGAAGGGCCCCTCAACTATAAATCTTTTTTTTTTTTTTTTGCTACTAACTGAAAGACAAGTAAGAAAAGTTTTTTTTTTTTATTTGACAGATAAGTAGCATATTACCCGCTTATTTTATTTCATTTAGAAATAAACTTAGCTGAAAATGTGAATCAACAAGGATTCGAACTCGGGACCTCGGGTACCAACCACCAAGCCCTTTACCACTTGCGCTAGGGGCAGTCGGTGACAAATAAGAAAAGTTGGCGACAGTAAAAGAGTATATTTGAAAGAGAAAAATAGTAATTTATAGAGATAATGGTTATTTTTAATAATTCACTAATAGAATTTAACTATAGAGAAATACTTGAAAAGACTTAGAACGTTAAAAGAATAACTATTTTTTTTTTCTTTTATATTAGTCTTCTAAGAGAGATAAATAAAAAAAATCAAATTTTTCTAGAGTATATAAGCAATTACCTATGCCTCTTGAATCATAAATTCTCGTGCTTAGGCAATAATTACAAGAAAATAATCAAATATAATGATCTGATGATGTAATTTTAACCACTCAGATTGACAAATAGAGCTGGTACATTTCACTTCTAAATTCTCTTCTCATGTATGTATAGCTTCTAATTACGAACAATTAAATTTACTGCAGAGTCTTTATCATGCATCTTCTTAAGCATAAAGTGAAAGCACATCACTAGATCATACAACCAATGCAGTACAGTAAAAGCTGAAACAACATCTGTTGTTTCAACAAATCACACAACCAAAACAAACCCTTTCAATTTCAACCCCATGTTGAGAAAAGGCCCCCTCTCTCCTCCTCCTTCCAAGAACCCGAAAATCCAAACTACACAAACAACACTAAACATGCACACCAAAAACCCCACAACAATCCATTCCTTGTGGACTTATGTGATGCAAGGAATAGAATCCTTCTCCATCACACTCTTGCACTCAATAATCTCCACCGCCTTTCCGACCTCCACATTCTTCGGAGGAAATTCCACGTCGGCCCGTGTATCTTCTGTCGCGCTCGTTTCTGAATCTACTTCGCAACTAGTGCTCGAGACACTACCCTTGTTGCCGTCAGATAAAGAGAGAGAGGCGCTAACGGTATACTCGGAGCAGCTCGCTTGCGTTGCTTGTCCACAGCAGGTCGATCCTTGGTTAACATTATCTACTTCTTTCTCTTCTCCCTTCCATTCTAGTTGCCTCAAGAAGCATTCTTCGATGTCCCTCAAAGAACCATCTTCGTCTTCGCTTACGTGGCCACTGTAATGCGCAAGATAATCTCTCGAAACCCGTCTCTCTGACTCGCCAGTCACTCCCACCTCGTGATCTGAGTTGGGCTCCCTCAACTCGCCACTTTTTTCCATGTAGTGCTCACTATTGTAATCATCGTCGTCGCTCTCATCATCATCGTCAACGTCATCATCGTCGTCGTCATTCTGTCGATCATACGATGGAGATACCGAGTATGGTGAGTAATCTTCTTCCCCCATGGCCGTCTCCTCGCGTTCTCGAAGTGTTTTCAGGATCAAAGTCTTGAGCAAGTTCATGACTTGAACAGCATGCATCAGAGCAGTCAAAGGATCCGACATCTGAGATGGAGATACTATGAGTCTTAGTAAAAAGGGAAAAAAAAAATGGGGCAAAAACGCACAAATTAGTCCATGTCATTTAACAATTTAGCTTCTAAACTTTTCACTTTTTAGACAATTTAGTTCATTGCACTATTAGCCATATATAATTTCTGATGTTTGTTAAGCAAGGCTCTGCAAGGTAATTTCACTGTAAAGGGACCAATTTACTCCTTTCATTGCAAAATGACTTTCTTGTTGGAAATATCAAATATTTTAAACGAGCCAAAACAATACTAAGACGGTAAAAGTTCGGCGACTAAGTCGCTATCGTGAAATATATGAAGCAACCGTTGTACACTAAAAACTAAAGCCGGTAGATAACGGTATTTAAATATTTTTATAACACTCCACCTCACATTTGGACTCGGGACTTTTCGCTAGGCCTATAGCATGGACTCGAAATAAATGGGAGAAAATTAATAATATTAGGAGTTGGGCCTGACTCAAACTCAGCATCTTCTGCTCAAACGGCTGCTATTATCTAAAAATTTAAGATGATAGAGAACGATGTTTAAATATTTTTTATGACAGCCATATTGCGAAAAAGGCAAAGACCATCCATGCTAATAATGGAAAAGCAAAAGATAAAACTTAAAAGAGGAGCAAGCTTCAAGTACTTGAGTCATGTTGGGGGAGAAGACCATGGCGATGTTCCGAGCGTTCATCTTGTTGGCCTCTTCTTCTTCGACCACATCGGCCATGAGCTCAACAGCCCAGTTGAGGAGAGCCGCCTGAGTCGGCAAAAGAAGCCTCACGAGCTCGACGCACTCCTCCTCGGTGTTGCATTGAAGGACTTGTTCAGGAGAGAGGCCATCTAGTACACCCTCTGGTAGTTCCCTGAACCAGGCCTGGACAACCATCATGTAAAGATGAAATGTTAATGTTTCAAGCATTGGATCATAAATCTACGAACCTCAAACAAATACTACAGAATCGCCGAAGTGAAAGTACCCATTGACAAAACACGAACACTTTCGTAATAGTATAACACAAACTCATCGAACTCGTGCTCATCGAAAGGCTCAAAACGAGGTTTAGCGCATCGATTGGCGACGATCATACCTTGATGAGTCCTGCTAAGCAGTGTACATCAATGTCCTCCGGAACAGTTCCCTTGTTCAGCTGCTCCCTCACATGTTCCTCCTGGCCATTCTCCGCATTTATCCGGAATATCCCTTCCGCCTGTTCATCGATTTCTATCAGATTTTTAATTTCAAAAGTTTTAATGCTTGAAGCAAAAGCATATGCAAGGGCCAAGAACAGCACAATTCTTCTACCTTTAGGCCGTCTTGCGCGTATAACCTCTCCTGCATGAGCAAAAGAATTGTGGGAACTGAGTTCCCCTTCGAATCGTAGTCGCACTGCATCGATTCTGCTGAGACCCCGAAAACGCTGGCGCTGCAACACAAAGGAACTCTCGACTCCTTAGTTAAGCTAAAAGAAGATCATTCAATCTACATAGCAAGAGAAGTATCCATGGAATGTTCACAGAGAATTTTTGTAAGCAGGAAAAGGTTAAAAGCAATAATTTCAAACTTCTAAGTATACTGAAACTTAAGCAAAAATCAAGCTTGATGTTCTCAAATCAACACTACAGCATGATCAAATATCCCAACATTTTTACAAATTAAAGAGAAACAAAATATATATATATATATATATATATTAAACTGTTGATTTTGCCAAAAGTATCACTAAACAAAGAGAGAGAAAAAATAAAAAGTAACCCAAAAGGTAACAACAAAACCAACATCCAATCCTAGCATTATAACAAGAAAAGCTTGTTACGACGAGCGCATAAACAGAAACAAAAAACAACCAAAGTAGACAAACTGCGAAATTGTCGGCGAATCAGGAACACAAAATCGAACTCGATAATTAAATTTCGATGCACAATCTAACAAATCTCCAAAATTCAAACCTCAGAGACAAGCTAAAAAGATCGATACAAAGCAGAAACAAGCACAAAATACTACAAACAAAAACCCAACCAAAAATCACTTATTACAATTCCAAACCTGGATTGAAACGAGTAATAAATAAGCAATATACCTTGCGCTGGGAACTCGGCAGGGGATCTCGAGCTCGAACTCGACGGGGAGGCCGAGGAATCCGTGGAAGCGGTCGAAGGTGACGTGGGCGACGTGGCGGACGTCGGTCGGCCACCCGATCTCCATACCCCGCCGCCGTCGCCCGATCCAGCCGGCACGACGACGCCATCGACCGCCGGATCGCCGCGAGAAGCAGAGCCAGCAGAGAGATCTGGCTCTCTCTCTCCTCCTCCTCCTCCTCCTCCTCTTCCTCCCTTTTCCCTCTCCTCCCCCCACCATTTCCCTCTCCTCCTCTGCACCCACTTGAAACCAACACTACCCCTGTCATCTCTCTCTCTCTCTTTCTCTCTCTCTATTTCTTGATCTTTCTCTCTCTAGATCTGGTTTGGGAAAGAGGGGAGAAGAGATTGAGGAGAGGGAGAGGAGTTAGAAGAAGAGGGAGGAGGAGAGGGCTCTAAAATCCAAATCCAAAGTGGGGAGTTTTTGGGGGGGGGGGGTTGGGATGTGTTTTGAATGCGGGGGATCGGAGCACGGAGTTCAAACGGCCACACTCAATTCAAATTCTAACGCCTACTTTATTAGTGCGGGGACCGCGCGGGACTTTTGCCTGCACCAGGTGTATACTTACACCCCGTGCGCCACTCCATTATTGAACCAATAGCTACGCGCGTCGAGGCCATGGTCACGATCCTAGTTAGTTAATTCGCGAATTATTCACAAATTATTAAAATTTTGAATTAAACGGTTTGTTTATAATTTTTTTCAAAGAATAAGAATTATTCGCAAATTTTTGGACCAGCCGAATTATTCGCGAATTATTTCCGAATTATTGAAAATATAAGTAAAAAATTTATAATTTTTATTTTTAAATATAAATTATCTTATATTTTATATCATATATTTTATATTTTATACCAAATCCGTTTTTTAAGCTGAATTTTTCAACGAAAAAATTAGAAAATAAATTTTATGCATATTATATCCGTACCGAATTTTTACCGAATCCGAATTAACTAACTATGGTCACGATTAGGAACACAGAATACGGAACACGAAACATGACACAACATGACTCAGAAATAGCGATTCGATAACTTTCAAAAAATTAAGGCATGAACATGACATAGACATAGCTAATAAAAAGACTAAATTACATAAAACTTTCGTGTAAATACCCTTTTTTTCAGTTTCCCTCCCGGACTTTCAAAAATCTATATTTTGCCTTCTTAAAATTTTAAGTTGTTGTATTTAGCCCACTCCGTCAGAGTTTCATCACTATTCCGTCTATTTTTTTTATTTATACCGAAAATACCTTTCAAAATGACAAAAATATATTAAAAAATTATTTTTTCTTATATAAGAAATAAAGGTAATTTGATAATTTTGCCCTCTCCATTAACACCGTGCCCCCATGAAAATATTTTTGAAATTTTAAGGGGGCAAAATATAGGTTTTGAAAGTTAGGAAAGAAAAGTAAAAAAATAGGTATTTATAGGGTGGTTTTCTGTAATTTAGCCTTTAATTATTATTTGATATGATATGCGATCAAAACGATTGTATAATTATTATTTGATAAAGTTTTGGAGCCTAATGCAAAATTTAAAAATTTAGGGTGTCTTTATAACATTTTTTTCTTCAAATTAAAAAGTTAAAATACAAATAATATCTCCTCTAAATAATTATTATTTCACTCTTCCTCCCTAATTTTTAAAAACCTGTATTTTATGTCCTTAAAATTTTAAAAATATTTTAAGGGATTATAGCGTTAATGAAGAAGGCGAAATGACCAAATTGTCTTTGGTTGTTCTATAAGAAAATTAATTTTTTTAATATATTTCTGATATTTTTAAGCTTATTTTTTATATAAATTATAAAAAATGAACGGAATAGTAAAGGAACTGAGAGAGCTAAATGCATCAATCAGATATTTTGAAAGAATAAAATGTAGGTTTTTGAAATTTAGAAAGAAATTAAAAAATAAATATTTACAGAATTTTTTTGGTATTTTAACCAAATTAAAATGTGTTGGAAGCATGATTTTCTCTGATACCAATTATTGGAATCGATACTTGTTCTGATACTGATTATGTAACTCAAAATCTAAAATAGAATAAAATATAATATGGAGAAAAAATAGTGAGGAGGAAAAAGTTAACTAAACTAATACTTTATTAATAAAAAAATAATTAATTATATTCTGGGCAATACCCATGCAACCATGTCTACTGTGATTTATTCATCTAATTAACACATACTACTATATATAGCTATCAAGTTATATCAAATGATAAATCCAACTTTTACTTTGGATAATTATAAATCCTAACTATAATTAAATAAAAAATTTAAATTTATCTCTAACTATATTTTAATTAAGTTTGGATTATTATTCTAACAAAATGCAACAAATTCGTAGGACCTATTTGGGTAGTTCATAATTTTCTCATGTGTTACTCCATTAATCAAATATGCAGAGATACAATAGTCTAATCACTAGTTAGTAAATACTCAAATAATTCTTGAATGTTGGTACACATAAATAAATGGCTATTTTCATTTTCATACTTTTTCGAAAGACATTAAAAGATTTACAATTCTTTTTAGGCCAATTTGCATAAAAAATTTACAGGTTTTGAGCTTTTGCAAAACTGGGACACATTTTTCAATTTTGTAGATTCGGGTCGGATTTTTCGCCATCGGATGAAAATACTCTTATTTCTTTTCTTTCTCTCTCTTTTTTTTTGCACTCTCTTCTTTTTTTTCGTTCATTATTTTTTTTGCTTTGGCGTGCCCTCCGCTGAACCCCCGCTGCCGCGCTCGTGCTCGCCGTCGCCGCCACCGCCGCCGCTGCCACAACGCTCGTGTTCGCCTACCTCTACTCCGCCGCGCCATGCTCCGCTGCCGCAGCCGCCAGGGGCCTGCATCCCACACGATGCCGCGGCTGCCACCGACACCGCTGCCGCCACCCACACCGCTGCCGCTGCCGCATCCCATCTTCTCCGCTCCGCCGCGCCACGCTCCGCTGCCACTGCCACCAGAGGTCCACATCCTACCTTCTTCCTAGGGCAGGGAGGAGAAGGAGGAGAAAGAATGAAGAAAAAGAGGAAGAAAATAAACAGTATAAATTGAAGGAAGAAGAAGAAGAAAAAAAATAATGTAAATTTCACCTTAATTGTGCAAAATTGGGCAAAATTGTGCAAAATTGGGCCAATTTTGGTAAGAATTGCACAATTTTGCACCACTTTGCCCAATTTTGCACCATTTCGTCCAAAATTGTATAATTTCTCCTTCTCCTCATTTTCCTCTTCATTCTTTCTTTTTATACTATTGCACCATATTTTACACCTTAAAAAATTGCATTCTTTGAACGCTCTCATTTCCTCACCAGAGAATAGTCCTTGAGGGAGACGATGATGTCCTTACCCCCGACGCCGATCTTGTAGGAAAAGAAGACGCCGCCGGTGAGGAATCCAAGATCATCCCGAGCATGAGGCCGATGGCGACGATGATCTTGAGTTGCCTGCGGAGGCCAGATGTGAGGAATCCGCCACCGGAGGAGGAGGAGGAGGGCTTGGAGAAGGGGAAGGGGGAGAGGAAGGAGGAAGGCGATGATGAGGCGAAGGAGGCGAGGAGGGCGAGGAAGGGGAGAAGGGCGAGGCGTTCGAAGGCGAGGACGAAGGGGAAGGAGGAGGCGAGCCAGCAGAGGAGGTGAGGGAAGGTGGGGGAGGCAGGAAGAGGGCGGCAGAGGAGGGCGGCGCAGGCATCAGCAATGGTGGAGGCGGAGGAACGGAGGGTGACGGAGGGGAGGACGAGGAGGGTCGTGGTGAAGAGAAAAATAGCGAAGGAAAAAAAAGAAGAGAGAGAAGGAAAAGGAATAAGGGTATTTTCGTTCGATGGCGAAAAATTCGGCCCGAATCTGCAAAATTGAAAAAGGTGGTCCAGTTTTTCAAAAGCTCAAAACTTGTGGATTTTTTATGCAAATTGGCCTTCTTTGTATCACAATATTATACATGAACTGTATAATTCATCCTATATAAAACACACATTTTCTTATAAATTTGAATATATAAAAATAATTTAGTGTACATTCTATAAAGAAATATTCATATAATTTTGTATAAAAAAGATACTTATCTAAATGTATAGAATTATTAGGAACAAAATCATAATATTATCCATCCTATATTACTAAGCTATCTTTTGATTAGTAGTTTGTCACGCCCCGAATTTTCTTTTTTTCTAATAATTTAAAGCCAACGAATCAGTAAAAAATGTCCAAATATATATTTTTTAAAACACCTTGACCCAAAGGATGATAGACCCGACACAAATACAGAAAATTCAATGTCCACACGGACAGAATCTTCTATATATTTGCATGGCGTCGCACATAGTATAAATCACAACCATATCCATTCACAGCCGTACATTCACAACAGTACAATACATACATCACAAACATTTCACATCTATCGATTGAAAGTGTTTCCCACCTAAAAACTTATTTTGAAATACTAAAATCACGAAAAAGCAGAAAACCTTTTTAAAACACTATTTCCCACACAAAAACTTTTATTTTCTTTGAAAACGAGTTACCACGAAGGGTAGAAAATTATTTTCATAAATCCATAAAATATTCCAAAGTAGCTTTATTTAAAGGCTAAATTACATAAAACCTCCCTGTCAATATCTGTTTTTTTCATTTTTCCCCTATCATTTAAAAACCTACACTTTGTCCTTCTATAAAATGAAAAATGTTCATAAGAGGGGTACGATGTGAACTATGGTGACAAAATGACCAATTTGCCCCTCACCATTTTTGTCTCCTCTCTCATCTTGCTCATTCGCCGCCTCGATTGGCCGTAGTTCACGCCTCGATCGGTCGCGGTTCTCTCCATTTTCTTCTCCACTAGCTCCCCTTCTCCTCCTGCACTCTCGTCGCCTCTCCATTTTGGCAACAATAGGGAGGAAATCAAGATGGGCGTGGACGGAGAGATGGGCAAGGGCAACGAGAGCGAAGGCGAGGCAGCAGAGGAGAGCGAGGAGGTGTTTGTGGGCACAGAGAGAGATGTGGGCGAGGACGAGGCAGTGGAGAAGGGCGAGGACGAGGCAGTGGAGAAGGGCGAGGCAACGAGGCGGAGAAGGGCGAGGCGGCAGGAAAGGAGGCTGAGGATATTTTTAGTATAAAAAATATATAATAATATTTTATAAACGGAACCATCACGGGACACTAACGACAAGGGGTGAAGTGAACATTTTTTTATTTTACAAGAAGGCAAAGTGTAGGTTTTTAAATGATAAGGGGGAAAAGTAAAAAAGTGGGTATTGACAGGGGGTTTTCTATAATTTAGCCTTATTTAAAATTCTAAACCATACCATATTCGAAATGAACCAAACCAAAACTGAATAAAGTTAAATTGAACCACATGTGTAGTCTAAATTATTTATCAAAAGGAAATGGGGTGAAATCTAGAACCGAAATGTTACCAGGTCGGGACTTCTATTGTTCCCTAGCTACGTCCTCACACCTCGTCCCGACTCGTGCCTCCAAGGTCACCTAAAATAGAGGGGGAGGGTGAGAAACCAACAAGGGTCTTCTAGTGGGTACCGCAAGCCGATAAGGGCGAGTGTACTCACTAGTAACCAAAAGTATAGCTATGAAAGATAATACAGTAGGAAAGTAAAAGATGAAACAAAATACATGTACAACTACCGCTACTGTAAGTAAAATACATCAACTGGACAATAGTCCCAAAGTATACAATCCAGATCCGCCGTGTCGGTCTAAAGACCTCGGACAAGTGTCACGCCGCTCTAAACAGCATATACCCTAGCATAACCTCCTGAGCTCACGGGTCGAAAGTTCGACCATTTTTTCCGGAAAAGAACACCGTTGCGGTGGCCAAATCGCTGGTGTACGTGAAATGCGTACAAGCAATGACAGTTGATACAAATATAATCAATAGCCGTCGGCAAGTAGCCAACAATCAAACCCCTCAGGGTATACCGACCGGATAGGTCATTGAACAATGAGAGTCACAGAACAGACAAACTAGGTCACAACAGATATCACAATCCACAGGTATAGTAAACAACCGCTCTACTTTTAGATCATGATAAGCGAATATGAAACTAAGTAGAGCAATATGCAATAGGGTCGTATGGTGTCAGGCTCAATAATCATAAGTAATGCAAGAAATATAGAAAGAGAAGGTAAAGGGAACATCACTGAGCGTGCACCACTAGACCGACTTTGGATCGAAGTACCCACCTGTATCACTATTGCGTCTGCCCCTAAGGCAATCAACCAGACCTACGAAGGGCCCATAGAGTCAGAGTCCAACCTAACTGACTCAAACACAATACTCACAATCCCCAAATTTTTCACGAAATCGATTTTTCAAAAATCGATCTCCGTAACTCGCCAGAAGTCCCGAAATCACATCGGGACGTCACTGGAACCCACAAAGTGTTCTGAAACTCACCAACTCGTGTCACGAGTCACTCGCTACCTCGAAGCACACCATTTTTGGTGTCCTGGCAGTAAACACCAAATCTCACGTCGGAACGATTATCGTTGGATATTCGTTTCAACCTAGGTTTCCGGAAGTGTCAAATTCGATACGGGAACCCTCCGCCACACACCCGTCGTCTACTAACACTCGAGATGATGTAGGTGATCAGCCAATAATGCTCAGCAGAGAAAACTAAAGCATTCCAATAGCATAGGGTGAAATCCAAATCGAAACTACGTTTCGTTAGCAGATTTCACCAAAAAATGCAATAAAACGAAGATTCGATCTCCGCAGAAGGTTTCGGACCTTGGACGATCAGTTCAGAGGTCACACACGACATAGACATATAGCCCAGAGCAGACCACAGTGAAACAATTGCGTAAACACCCTTAACAATCACAATAATTGAAATATATATGCATATTAAGGAGATTAGGGCCGTTATCTCGATCCGAGCACTTTAAAGGCCAACCGAGTGTACCAACAGAAAGGTCTCATCAAGACAGGCTGTGCTCACTATTCGGAGCATCGCAAGCCTCTGTGGAGTACATTGGAGCCAGCCGAAGTTCAGTAAGGAAATACGCCCCGGGAGCGACAATGGAGAAAAATAGCGATCTGTGTCTCGCTAATAGCGAAACACATGAGCACTATGATCAGCATTTCGTAGGGTCCTCGTGCTCACCTTCGAAGGCGTCAGAGTGGCCCCAGATCGCCAGAATACTGAAGGGTCACCAACTAAGCCCTAACCGAGCTTGGGGGAGCACAATAGTCCACACTCGACCGGTGGCAGCTCGGTGACGCGCTTGTCGGTGGCAGGAGGTGGCGGTGGTGGCACGAGAGCAAGCTGAGCCCGCACAACTTCATATCGGGCTTGTCCTCCCTCTCCGGCCACGGCGATGGCCGGAGCAGCCGAGGGAGGGGCACGGACCTCCTTTTGAACTGAGAGGAAAAGAGGGCGATGGCGGCCGACAACGACAAAGGCAACTTAGCCCCGTGCGGTCGCACGAGCCCAAACGGGCCCAAAATTTGAATTTTTTTCCTTTAAAAGTCTCAGATATTACATAGCCCTGGGGGAGGGCACGAGCTCAAAATTTGAATTTTTCCCTTTAAAAGTCTCAAATATTACATAGTTATTATATTATATTATATATTTTTAAAAAATGGCCAATTCATATAAAAAATTCACTGGTTTTGCATTTTTGCAAAAATAGATCATTTTTTAAAATTTTACAGATTAGGTCTAAATTTTTAATAAAATGACCAAAATACCCTCCTCTCTTTCTCTCTCCGTTTTATCTCCTGTTTACTTTTCTTCTCCCTTTTCGTTTCCCCTTTCTCATCGTTTTTTTCTCTCTTTTTTCTTCCATTTCTGTACCTGCTTCTTCTCTTCCATCATCCCTACGTCAATGCTATGCTCCTCTCTTCTACCTCGCCCACACCTCCGTTGATGCCAACGGAGGTAATGTGGGATCGGATATAGCACAAATCGCGAAAGTGAGGCTACGGCAAAGGATGTGACCGTGGACAGCGATGACAACAAGAATGTCGCAAGATTTTAGGATGACAAGGAAGGAAAGTGTCACGCCCCGGGACCGGCGGAGGCCCTCCATGTAGCGTGCCCAGACCCGCCATATGTCTACACATATAAGGCGTCTACAATAAGAGCGGAAGAAAAGCGAGAAATAGAACAAATAAAAGAAGTGAAGTAACCAGCAACTAATGATATCAGAGCGAATATAGTTCTAGCATCTACACCAAAGTAAGCAGATAAGGATAGACAATAAAGGAAATCATAAGTAGTACAATATCTGTCTCTAGTACAAAAATGGTGGTCTCTATGCATATACGGGTACAACTCTCAACCTCTCACTAAAAGATAACACGAGAGGTAGACCACCTATCGAACGATCCCTCGGTAAGCACGCTAGCCCGAGGCGATACCCTTTCCGCGATCCCTGGCCTCTCCCTGAGTGGAAGGCTCTGAAAAACATCGAGAAAAAGAGGGCGTGAGAACTATAATTTATAGTTCCCAGTGGGCAATTACTGACCTCAGCTCTTGCTCNCTGGTCTTCATTTGTGGAAGAACCCTCATCGAAACTGCAAATAAAAATAAAGAACACAATAAAAACATAAGTTTAACATAACCTTAGCTATAAATAGTACATATTTGAGGAAAGAAATAAAGTACATTCTAACTCACCTAAGTCTTTTTTTTTGGGTAGGTTGAGTTTCCTTTATGTCATCGGCAGATGGTGGAGAGCTGTAAGTAAAACCATATGTCACGCCCCGGGACCGGCGGAGGCCCTCCCGGTGGCGTGCCCAGACCCGCCATATGTCTACACATATAAGGCGTCTACAATAAAAGCGGAAGTAAAGGCAAGCAGTAGAACAAATAGAAGGAGTGAAATGACTAACAACTAATGATATCAGAGCGAGTAAAGTTCTAACATCAACACCAATAGTAATAGAACATAACTAACACATGAAAGTAAACATAAGTTATACAGTATCAGCCTCTAATACAAAAATGGTGGTCACTAATACACTGGTAGAACTCTCAACCTCTCCAAAATAAAACACAGCGAGAGGTAGACCACCTAGTGAATCGTCCTCGAAGGAAGCTAGCTCGAAGCAACTCCCTTCCCGCGGTCCCTGGCCTCACCCTGAGTGGAAAGCTCTGAAAACATCGAGAAAAAGATGGCGTGAGAACTATAATTTATAGTTCCCAGTGGGCAATTACTGACCTCAGCTCCTGCTCCACTAGGCCCCAAAAACAAGGGTGAGTAATGCTAATAGTAATAAGCAATAGAAAGGAGCATGCAAATAAACTGCTGAAAGAGAGTGCATAAGTAAATTGCTATACTAATATATCCCTCATAAGCACGATGTCAAAATATTGTACTTATATTCTATCATAGGGGAAAAGTAACCGATGACAACAGTTTACTGATACAACCCTTTATTCAAACATGATGTATAAGCTCTATCGTGGCAACCAAGTATACTGTGATGAAATAAGTAACTGTCAAGTGTACTACATGTCTCAACCCTATGCTATATGCATGTAAATGTACTCCAACTACTAAGCCTAACTAGTAGGGAGTGTTCATTTTCAAACTGTGTCGATTTCCATTTCCAATTAGGGACCTACCCAAGGTAGTCCAGCTTGTGCCGCCTAAGTGCCTGTGGTAGCCCGACATTCCTACTCATGGAATGTGTCTGTCCCACTCGACCCCGTAGGCTTCTCGATACCGCACGAGCGAACATAAGTCGCATAGGCTAACTCCGGAGTGCCGGCTTGTAGGGAGCGACCCTCACAAGCATGTGCGAATGAGCACAAATGGCAAGCAAGCAAAGTCCAAGTCTCAAATATCAAATTCTCATGTCTCTAACATGGTAAAGTCACTAGCATCCCGAAGATCTAGTTTAAATCACAATGTGAGGTTTCAACATTTGCTACGCCTAGTGCCCCTTAATGACACTTAGGCAATTTGATGTCCAACACGTTTTCCAAATCCCTCAATGGCCCTATCCACTAGGTTCACACATGTCCCGAGCTCAATGCCGCTTGATGACATTAGCTCTCTAATTCCCATAGCTTCTAAATGTCAATCTTGTCAATTTTCACATCACAAGTAAACTTAGGTTTAAACGCATGAATCCGAACTCATTTATACTATAGAGGCATGATACCACGTCTCACATGGAATGCTAAATGCAACTATGGCCTAATAATCTACTCTCTACTACATAGAGGTCCAAAAATTCATCATGTATAACTTATGCATTTTAAGCATTCTAAAACTCATAATAAATGTATTTAATATAAAAATGCATGAATTATTAGTAAACCAAGCACTTATCACCAAATATGAGATTTTCTCATATTATAGGCTAGGCCAAACCCACCGACGACAACGAAGCTTTTCGATCCGCCGAACGAAGGTTTCGGCAAGCTCCCTAGTACCCTAAGAGCATCAAAAACGGGGTTACCCAAACGAAACGAAGAGCGAAAAGCTCAATCATTAAGCATCTAGCAAAATGGGCAAAACTCACCTCAAGAGCAAAAATCCTCTCTTAAGCTCCAAATGAGGGCTAGAATCCTTCTAATCCAAGCCTTAGGAGGGTTCTAAACCAACTAATTGAGCTTCAAAAGCCCTAAAACGAAAATGCCCAAATAAACCCTAATTTCCATTTAGGTGATTACTGACAAGATCAACCAAATATAGATGGAATAAGATAAGCACCACATCTTTAGAAGCCTCCAAACAAGAGTTTCAACACAGGTCAAGAATCTTCTCCGTCCAACAAGATCAAACAGCTCCAATGTTGGAATAGCTCCAAAACAAAAGGAGCAAAATAAGGGTGATTTAATCTCTTAAAAACCCAAGCAAAATCAAGGAAAAGGAATGAGGAGGTATGGAGAGCTCCCTCACCTTTCTCCTTGCTGGTGCCAAGCTCAGGGAGAGCCCTAGGGGCGTGGGTGGCTATATAGAAGGCCACAATCGCGAAAAACCCCCTGCAGTTCAAACTGCTCAGAATCTGCACTGCGTACCGGTACACGGGCCCGTGTACCGGTACACCATCTGCGAAAACGCCCAGCCCGAGCCTCGGGTTGGCTGAGAAGCGGCCAAAGTCGATGGCTGTACCGGTACAGCCATCACTCCCGTACCGGTACACAGCCCTCTGAAGGCAACCCGAGAGCTAACCAAAAATCCGATTTTTCGGGTTTTCGTGCTCGGCTTTAAACCTCACTTCTCGGGATGCGAACCATAGGTCGGAACACTGTCAACGACCCACCAGAAAATCTGGAATTGCTCAGCACACAGCTCGAACACTCGAACCTCGCAATTTGCAAAGGTCCAGTGTGTTACAGAAAGCCCCTGGGTTAGAGGTAGGAGCGGTTGCTGCAGCAATGGGCAAGGGAGGGAGCATAGTAGTGGAAAAGCAGGAAGTGGACAAACAAGAAAAAGAAAGAATAAAAAAATAAGAAAAAAATATTTTCTTCCCTGGGAAAGCCATTGTGTCCAGTGATCACTACAGGAAAGACTAATCAGTTTAGAAGAGAGAAAGAAGCTACACTATTTGAAATAAGTTACACTGTTTTAAGTTGTACCATTTAAAAGTATTTGAGACTAAGTTGCACTACATATAGAGGTTGCACTGTTTGATATTTAAATTGTACTATTTAAAATTATTTGAGATTAAATTATAACTTCTCATTTAAAACTATTTGAGACTAAGTTTCAACTTCTCAAACGGTGCAACTTAAATTTTAAAAGTACAAATTAATTAGTCTTAAACAGTGCAACTTCTATTTTCTTTGCTGTAATTTATTCTCAAATAATTTTAAAATAGTCAACTTAGTCTCAAACAGTCTAGCTACATTTCAAACAATATAACTTTTTTTTTTTCTTCTTTATTTCTTGGCCTTTCTTGTAGCAACTAAAGCTGTCCAAAATATCCAATATCCCATACTCGATCCGGACCTTACCCGGACCCTACTCGGACCCGAACCGGACACGATAAAAAATGAATAGTATACGGATAAAAAAAATTACCCATTAAAGTTTCGGGTATGGGTCCGGATATTTTATACCCATACCCGATTTGGATCCGACCCGAACCCAACTTTTAAATATGTAGGGTCTGGAATAGTTTTCAAATCTGGACACGGACCTGGACCCGGTGAAATATCCGATAGTAAATAAAAAAAATAAACTTTTGAAGTTGAAGGATCAATTTTAATATGACTTATAGATGAGGGGTCACTACGTATTTTCATCCTAATGAAACCCAAGCCTTTTCTTTTACTCATTTCTTTTGGTTCATATGAACAATTTTTAAAGGTAAATTTTTAAAATCTCTTTATTGAGTACTTTTATGGTACATTCTAATATAGTTTATTTGACAAATTCAACAATTTTTGTTGCTGAATATCTTGCAAAAAGAATCAATCAACAAAGAGAAAAATTTTAATAACTATTTTATTAGTTATTGTGACTATTATGTTATTGTTCACTCATGAAAATTAAAAAAACTTCAAACTTATTTTTCCACTGTAATATTTCATGTATGCATTTTAACTATATAATAGTAGATGCTTATATTTTGGACCAATGTACGTATTGGGATATTTTATTTTTGTTCTTCTGAATGAATTTAATTGGATGGTACAACTTATTAGGATGTGAGTATGTTATGGGGGGCTTTATAGTTTGTCCATAGACTATTTAATAAAGTCTATAAAAAAATATATTTATATGGGTATTCGTACCAGATCTAGACCCGATCCATATCCGGTCTTGAACGGGTAGTATACGGGTACTCACTAAAACCCGCACAAATAGACCCGATGGTTATATTAGTAACTTAAGTACGCAAACGCGGATCTGACCCGAAGTTAAATGGGCAGGGTATATATTTTTTTTTTCTAACCACTTTTTTTTAGGATATGGGTACAGTATATTAATTATCCAAATCCGACTCGGTCCACGTACGTACACCTTTACTAGCAGCTATGGCACATGATGGCCTTTTTAGGAGAAGAAATTTTTTTAATTTTTTTTTTCTTCTTTTCTACTTTCTGCATCCTTTTTGCTCTTGCACCTCTTCCCTCTCCCTTCGGCACAACAGCCGCCCCCATCCCTTTGTGCTCTCTTTCTTTATCCTCCTCAAATCCTGCGACACCCTCATCGTCGTTGGCCACGCTATCTACCGTAGCCTCACCTTTACTATTTTTGCCATATTGGAGTCAGCGTCATCACCGCCAATGTCAGTGGAGGTGTAGGTAAGGTAGGAGAGAGGAGAGTAGTATTGACGTGAGAGTAATGGAGAAGGAGGATGAGGGAGAGGAAGCAAAAGACAAAATAGAGGAAGAGAGCGAGGAGTACAGCGAGGAGAGAGATGAAAAGAGAGGAGAAATGAGAGAAGAGCAATAAAAATATTTTGATCAGTTTATTAAAAATTCAGACTTAATCCGCAAAAACTAAAAAAGTGGTCTATATTTGCAAAAACGCAAAATCGGTAGATTTTGCAAATTGGCCATTTATTTTTAAATTATTTATTGACCAATTTTTTTTTCATACTTCTAAATTCATTTCAGAAGTATCTTTGTACAATTTTAGTATCATGTTTTTCATTTTTATAACGGATTTATAACATTTTAAGATATTTTTGCTATTATTTTTTGAGAGAAAGATAGCATGTTGTTTCATTTATTTTTTTTAAAAATAAACTTAGCTGGAAACATGCATCCAAATACACTTTTATAAATACAAACTCCATTTTTAAACAAAATAATGGAAAAACTCCAATACTGCTATTACAGAACCTATTTTTGTCCTTAATGTATAAACAAATATTAATTATGAAAGTTAACTATCAAAAAGAAATGACCAATTTGCATAAAAAATCCACTAATTTTGGGTTTTTGTAAAAGTGGGCCACCTTTTTTGTTTTTACAAATTTGGTCCGATTTTTCAACAAACTGACCAAAATACCCTTGTTCCTTTTTCTCTCTCCTTTTTTTTTTTTTTCTCTCGTTCTTTTCTTCTTTCTTTTCCCAGAGAGCGGCGGAGACGGAAACGCCACCCCTTGCCCCGGCGATGTCGCCCTCGCCCGCTCAGGTGACGTCGCGGGCAACGAGCCCACCTCCCCTGCCTCAGCTCGAATCCTCCGACCCTGCTGAGGCCGCGCCGCCACCCTTCTTCTCCACTAGGACACGGCGACTTTGAGACGCAGGCTCTTCTTCTCCACCACGCGTCAAAACGCCGAGACGTCATCGGAGGCAGCGAGATCACCTCCGACGATGTAGCGGTGGTTGCGATGAAAGCAAAAGAGGGAGAGGTGGTGACAAATATATATATATATATATATATATATATAGAAAAAAATAAGAATAATAAAAATAAAATAAAAATTATTTACTCCTACAGAAAAGATTAAAAAATATAGGAGAAGAAAGAAGATGATGAAAATTGCACTCTTAAAATAAGATTACACTGTTTTAAAAAAAAAATTGCACTGTTTTAATGAAAATTGCATGATTTGATATAAAAATTATACTCTTTTGAAATAGATTTTACACTCTTTAGACCAAAGTTGCACCATTTAAAAAAAATTTACACTATTTCTTTCTTCTTCTTTTTTTTTCTCTTTCTCTTTTTCTTCTTCCTCTTCCTGCAGGAGCAGCTTTCTTTTCTTTTCTTTTTTTTTCCTCTTTCTCCTCTTCTTCTTCTTCTTTTTCTTCTTCTTCTTCTTCCTGCAGGAGCAGGTTTTTTTTTTTTTCCCTCCTTTTCTTTTTCTTCTTCTTCTTCTTCTTCTTCCTGCAGGAGCAGCACCCACCCGCCGGCTCTGGAGGCAAAGGCAGAGGCGATGGGGGTGTTGGCGATGGTGGGGGTGGGGGAGGAGAAGGTGGCGGCGGTGGCGGATCGGTTGGAGTGGGTGCGGTGGCTTGGGAGGGCAGTGGCGCGCGCGCCGAGCTCACCATCATTAATCGCCTCCGCCACATGCACCTCGCCTCGTCGGTAATTAATTAACTCTCTTTCTTTCTTCTTCTTAATTAACGACTCCTCCTTACTAATTATATTATTTTGATCTGATTATTTGCTATTGAAATTAGATCTCTACCATTTCTTTTTTTTTTTGTTTTTTCTTAATTAACGACGCCTCCGACGACGTCGCGGGGCGCTCCTCGCTATCGGCGTTCTAGGGCGAGATGCGCGCGGCGGGTGCCACTGCCTTCCCCAGCCGCCGCACCCACTCCGGCCAATCCGCCACCACCGACGCCTCCAGAGCCGGCGGGTGGGTGGTGCTCCTGCAGGAAGAAGAAGAAGAAGAAGAAGAAGAAGAAGAAAGCTGCTCCTGCAGAAAGAAGAAGAGAAAGAGGAAAAAAAAAAAAAAAAAGNACTTTATCTAAAATGTGAGAAATCCGGTTCCAACGTGGTAAATCTTTTTAAAATGTGATAAAAAAAAGAAGAAAAAAAAAAGGAGAAAGAGAAGAAGAAGAAGAAGGACGTTCTCGTCGAAAGAAATAAAAAAGGAGAAAGAGAAGAAGAAAAAGAAGAAGAGGAAGAAAAAAATATAATTTTTATATCAAATAGTGCAATTTTTATTAAAACAGTGCAAATTTTTTTTAAAACAGTGTAATTTTATTCTAAGAGTGTAATTCTCATCATCTTCTTCCTTCCCCTATATTTTTTAATCTTTTCTGTAAGAAATTTTTTTTTATTTTTATTTTTGTTATTCTTATTTTTTTCTATAATTTTTTTTTGTCACCACCTCTCCCTCCCTTGCTTTCTATCGCAACCACCACGACGTCGTCAGGGTGATCTCGCCGCCTCCGACAACGTCTCGGCATTTCGACGCATGGTGGAGAAGAAGAGCCTGCGTCTCAACGTTGCCGTGTCCTAGTGGAGAAGAGGGTGGCGGCGCGGCCTCAGCAGGGTCGGAGGATTCGGGCCAAGGCAGGGGAGGCGGGCTCGTTGTCGACGACGTCGCCGGAGCGAGCGAGGGCGACGTCGCCGGGGCAGGGGTGGCATTTCAGCCTCTGCCACTCTCTGGGAAGAGAAAGAAAAAAAAGAACGAGAGAAAAAAAAAGAGGAGAGAGAAAAAGGTACAAGGGTATTTTGGTCAGTTTGCTGAAAAATAGGACATAATCTGCAAAAACGAAAAAGGTGGCCCCACTTTTGCAAAATCCCAAAATTAGTGGATTTTTTATGCAAATTGGCCAAAAGAAATAAGTGTCTACATTTATATTTTTTACTATAAAAATTAATATTATCAAAATAATTGTATTATTGATAGAGTAAAAATGTTTAAATTATGATTAGATACAATTAATGAATGTGTTACCCCATATAAAACTTGGTTTAGCAATATCAATCCTCTTTAATATATAGGTAAAAATGCATAAAATTTATCTCAATTATCACCCATTTAAATTTGAGTATTTAATCTTCGAAAATTTTAATTTTTCTACCAATTTTTTAATTTATTTGATTTAAGCCAATTAGTAACTCTTTAATTTAAAAAATTGAAACCGCAGTTTATCCATACAACGTAACTATAAATTTATTAAATTAAGAAATTAGCTTAATTTTATTTTCGAACGGCCATCAAATTATTTAAATCAAAAAAATTAAAAGGTTGAGTTGTGAAATCAAAATTTTTAAAAGATTAAATAGTTAAATCAAAATAGTCCATAATTGGATTTTTAAAGTACGGTGCACGATGCACCAAGCGCATGCAATAGTTTCTATCCTACTGTACCGCACAAGTTTTAAAGCGGTGGCACGATCGAAAATTTCTCGAACGTAAATACGGATTTTTTTAAAATTTTTTTAATTAGGCATTTTGCGATGACGTGGCACTTTAATTATTAAAGCGTGTTGGGAATGGCAATTTGGTAAATAAATGGAGAACGGGGGGCGGAAACCGAGGCGCACGAAGATCAGAGCTTCGGCTCACCCTTTGATGACGATCGTGCGCCCAGAGACGAATCTCGGCCGTCCAAATCACTCAATCTACGGAGATGCGCAGAGATTTCGAGCTAAATTGCAAATTAATCCTCCCAATGTTAGAAATTTAATTTGACCGGTATGTTAGTGTGCTTTAGCACTAATGTAGGATTAGTGCATTGGTTGGGGTGTTGAATTCTATATTTTTATGGGATTTTTTTTATAAAATAATCCTCTAAAATTTTATAATTTACGAAATAACCCTATCAAATTATATATTTGGCAAACTAATCCTCTTTTCGCCATGTAGGAGCCACGTCAGATTTTTTTTTCCGAAATACGGTGAATTGTTTACCGTATTCTGAAAGAATCCAAGGTTTTTTAAAAGTGATGTATCGTTCACCGTATTCATTAAGAATGTTAACGATTCACCGCCTTCTTCATAATTTTTTATTGAGGATTATATAATATAATATGAGAAAGAGAAAAAAATGAGATTGTTAAAATTATATATAGATTATACGGAAAATAAAAAAAGTGAGGTTGTTAGAATTATATATGAATTATTAGAATATTCGTTTGATTGTTAGGATTATATTCGTTTGATTATTAGGATTATATGGATAAATTATTAGGACTTTTTTTATTACTAGGATTATATGGAAAGATTATTAGGATTTTCAAATTGTTAAGATTATATATTATGTTTGATTATTAGGATTATATTGATAGATTATTAGAATTTTTTTATTGTTAAGATTGTATAGATAGATTATTAGAATTTTCAGATTGTTAACATTGAAATATTGAATATAGAAATAAACAGTAAATAAATAAAAAACGGTGAATGATTCACCGTTTTTGTGAGAAATTTTATGAAGACAGTAAATTGTTCACCGTTTTTAAGTGAAAATCCCAATGTACATCTTACATGGCAAAAAGAGAGTTGGTTTTTTAAATATAATTTTGGCAGGATTATTTCGTAAATACCAAAATTTTAGAGGATTGTTTATTTGTTTTATAAAAAAAAAGTCCTTTTTATGTGTCCATAAATTTATCTATCATCAAAATATATAGTTAAGGGCCTGTTTAGCCTACCTTTTGAAAAATTAATTTCTGTTAAGATAATTTTGATTTGTAGAATTATTTTTAGTTAAAAGCTATAAATTATTTGACCGAGTCTGACAAAAAAGTAATTTTTTGGAATATTTTATAAAATTGTGTGACTAGTTTTCTAAATTGATTTTGTAAAGAATAATTTATCTCGATAAACTAGCACTCGTGTCGTGCTGGCTTATGGGTTATTTGATTTCATGTAAAATTATGAAAAAAAAATTTCAGTAAAAAATAATTTCTGGCAAAAAAAAAAAAAATACGACTTTTAGTATTTGATTTGATTAGACTGGAATTGGGGTTTCACATGCATTTATATTTAGTATAGGCTTGGATTTAAGTTAGATTCAAATTGAGTTTGAGTTAGATTTAATTTCTATTTACTTAACATTGTTTGATTGAAATTGATTGGGTTGCGATTGGATTTGCATCAATACAATTCTGTTAAGGGCGTGTTTGGTTCGAGTTATGTTATATTACAGAGTATTTCGATATATCCAAATATCTTAGATTTCTAAATGAGGTTACTACTGATACTGTATTAGTGCGTTTAATTTAATACAGTAATGTAATACTGGATTGCAGTGTTTATAGCGTTACTATGTTTGGTTTAATACTCCCACGAGAAGGATTAACTAAATTACGGCAAGCAGGATTATAAATAAACAGAACACGCCTGTGCAAGGGGTCTTTTTTCACATACAAGAGACCACTGCAATTTCAATTTCTTTATTTTCTACTTTGCTATAGTAGTTATTTTTGTTAGTTAAAGGCTTGGTAGGACAAGTTAGCAGTAGGACTCATCTCTATAACAACCTCTGTATTTCAACTCTTTTTCTGAAATAAAGATAAGTCACTTGGCTCATTCAGCCAAGTCATTAATACAATGAGTGTTCGAACTCGGCTGAGTATATCCCTCCTCAGTCGATCGCTTGATTAGTCTTGGGCGCATTCGAGGGTTATCATCAAGAGTCGGCCCACCTCTCGACTCGCTTCCCAAAGGAAAATACTGATTGGGTCAATGGTCTGGATTTTCGGCTCGCAACAACCGGCAATAGAGTAATCCCAAAGATGCTGAAGATGACATTTCCATGATAGTATTTAATGCCTCGATTGGGAGTAGATCAAGACGTACAATGCATATCGAAAACCCTAGGCAAGGGTAGGGTTCTGGCGGGGAGATGCAATAGAAAGAGAAAGCGAGAGAAAGGAGAGGTCTTTAGAGCGCAGGTACGATAAGTAAAGGTAAGAGAGAGGGAAAATGTAACGACCCGACCCGCAAGCAATAATAACTCGTTGGGCCCAAACCACTGGTCCAAAATGCATAAGCCTAGTTATTATTACTAACGTGTAGGCCTCATATATTCTAATGAGATTTAGTTTCCTACCCGATGTGTGACTATTGGAGTGTTACATTCTCCTTCTTGGTTTTCCAATCTTCTCTTCCATGGTCGTTGTCACACTCGTGGTTGCTGGCACCGCCGAAGTACTACCTGTCATCGTATGTTGTACCGAGCGAGCCCATGGAGGTGGTGGTCACATGAATCTCCCACATAATTCACACCAACCAGAGGATCAACCAAACAAATGAGACAATAATAAGGTAAATTAAAAGTTGTAAGTAAAGAATGCACAAATCAGAGCAAGGTGGACATCAGTTTTTTCCCTCGACAAAATTGCAGCGAAAATTTATTAGATGACAAAAAAATTTAGAAAATACTGGAGCAACTCTTGAGAAAATAAACTCCAACAAAGTAAATATCCATAATAGGAAGAGTAAACCAAAAAAAAAAAAAAAAAAGGGTTTCTAAGTTCTAAGTAAGCAACGTTTTATAAAGAACCTTTTATATGAATTCACATTGTGAATCCTGAATGTTGAGCCCTGAATTCTGCATATGCATCCTAAATCTATATAAAATGTTGAGGCAACATCTAAAGTCCTTGCACAACAGCAAATCCTAAGCCACCAGTAATCAACTTCGAAGAATTTAGTTCATAAAATATCTTACAAACTTCCCAGTAAACAATTAAGCTTATACGTCCGTCTCTAAGCTACCATAAAAACCATCCTTACAATAAATTAGACCCTAAAATATGAACAATCAATAGCCAAGTACCAATTGGATTCTCGAGAGCTTTCACTTTTACAAAAGATGCAGTTTAAAGCTTTCACTTTTACAAAAGGTGTAATTTCAGTCAATAAGCATAACTATTTTTTACTTCTCAACGAATGTGTAAAAAGAATATTGTTTTAAATATTAAGAAGACAACAATATATACATATTTTTCTCATTTTAACTTTTTTATATGTATGAAACAACCTGATGCAATTCAAATCAGAATTCGGAATTCTAAACTTTCATATGTTCCAATTCAGGTAGACAATTCCGCATTCCATGAAGAATTTAGAACTCACCTACACAATTAAGTAACATTCTATGCCCATCAAGTATCTTAATGCAATTCAGATCAGAATTCCCCCAGAATTCATCCAGGCAACTCAACATTCAGCTAGGTAATATAGATTCTAGGTAGGTAATGTAGAATTCAGTTAGGGAATTCATAACTCAGCTGGCCGATTCATGGTTCCATGAAGAATTCAGAATCAAGATCAAGGGGAAAAAAAAACAGAGCTACATAAGAACACAAATGAGACCCACCGATTGCCCGCTAAGCAAGCCATCCATTCTACTTTCATGGCCAATTAATTATTGAAACCATCAATATTAAACTATGTGAAAATAAGCCCAAGTTAAAGTAAAGCAGCGGATATCAAAAAAAAAATTTCGACAAAAATGAAGTAGAATTCTGTTAGGCAATTCAGGATTCAGCTGGTTATTTCAGGACTCCATGAAGAATTCAGAGCCCAGGTAAAAAAAAAAAAAATCTGCGTAAGGGCACAAATGAGAGCCATCGGTTGCCCGCTAAGTAGGCCGTCTATAGTGCTTCTATGGCTAATTAATTACCGAAACCATCAATATTAAACTATGTGAAAATAAGAGCAAGGTAAAGTAAACTAGCGGATATCAAAAAAATTTTCCCGACAAAAATAAAGTAGAAATTTGGCAGTTCCCAAAAAAAATAGAAACCATCACTACTCAAAAAACTAAACTATATAAAATAGAATAAATCTAGAGAATATGAAATAACATTCGAAAAAAAATTTAGAAGGCAACGTGGAAAAGAAGGCTTAGATTCAACATTAATTTACATACTAAAATAGTTTCTACTCTTCTCTTCAAGTGCAAATCAAACTTTTGCAAAGGATTGAAAGCTGCAGTGGTTGCCATGTGGCCATCCATACTGCCTCGCTGTCCAAACCTTCTAATATGAATTCGAAAAATACTTAAAGAAGAAGATAGAGACCTTATGAAACTTCATAATCAATGTATGAAACCTATAATCAAGCATCGAACTTCCAAATACATTGTGATGTTTCAACTCATCATCATCGCCTATTATCAGAATTATTTTTCAAATAAAAGTTCTTGACTTTTTTTTTGGATAAAGTAAGCAATAAGAAAGAATATATAAGAATCATACAAAACATAAAATTTCAATTAAGCAATAGATTGCAAGAGCAAGCATAACAAAATCAAAAAAATTTGATAGTGGGGAGAGAATCAGAGAAAAAACTCTAGTAGGCATTTCATCAAACATATGAGGGGTGCAGCAAAATGAACAATTCTTGGAGCTCCCCTTGCTCCACCCAGTAGAGAGAGATAGAGAGAGAGAGAGATTAGGGGAAGAGCAAGAGAGGAATAGGCTTGAAAATGTGGGTAAAATAGCCATCGGCTATGAATGCGGCATCAATGCACTGGAAAAATCGTTGGAGTCATCGGAGCCAACGGCTATGACATTGCCACTGTCTTTGCCATGACAAAAAGGAATCCTTGTAGGCTTTGATAGCACCCACATGGCGTAAGACCAACACGGCGTAGAACCCATGTCACGCCCCGGGACCGCCTATTTGGTCGGTCCGGAAGCGCACACAGATCGTTGAATGGACAGAGCCTTCCCTGTCCGTCCAAGGCTCAACAAAACAAGTACATTGAATTTCACATAGAAAAAATAATACAATACAGTTTTGCGCGAGGGCATATCACAAGAGCGAGAATGTAAGCCTAACTATTACAACATTGGTACAATCACATTTTTACATGCATTTTCTCACTTTACATTGATACAAGAATGATTTCTCCAAAACACAATTACATTCCAAATTACATTTCCAATAAACTTTTACATTCTTTTGCTTGTACATAGGGCGACCTAAACTGGGTGACCCTGCTATCTAGGGCACAACGCCTACGCCTCGATCCGGTGCCACTCTGCGAATGGTGGCTCTGCAACAACAGGGGGTGAGAACTAAAAGAAGTTCCCAGTGGGTTCAGCCGCTGGCCTCACCGACTTTCCTACTAGGTCTAGTAAGGCATAGTAATACGAAAGGAGATAGCAATGCAATATATAAGTAACTGAACATGTAGTCTACCACTACTAAACATACAACATGCAACAATGTCAACTACTATGCCTTACAATAAGAAATGAATGTCATGGTCCAATATGTTCAACAGTGTCCCTCACACACTCTTGACCCAATTCAATCTTGACCCAATTGGGGCTTCTCACAAGACCAGCCCAACTCACCCCACTCAGCCTCGTGCGTGGAGACTAGCTAGCGCTCCATCACCCACTATAGGCTACTCACGGGGATATCATGATCGACCCATCACTCAAGCTGTGATCTCACTATTCTCACTCTCTACATAAGATGCAACAATGCAAACTAGCACAGGATACAATATGATTAATCAACCTATCTCTTTTCTCTTTGACCCAATCATACCGGCTAACCCGAAGGTTGAGCCCCGACTCACAATCCAATCCCACAAATGAGGAGCACCGCTACGACCCATTGGGGACTGTCTGCTGGGTAGCTACGTTAACCTACCTGTGAAAAACTCCGGAGATCACTGCTTGGGTGGAGCGACCACCGCCAAGCCGATAGACGTAATGTGAGCATGATCTAATCCTCTAAACTTGAGGATACCCTACGAACTAGTAGTAACAACAACAAAGGATTTACCAATCCCTAGCATGGTCCAGAGGATCTATTTCAATCCCTCACATGCTCAATAACATCATAGTACTAGATGCCACGCTACAAATACATTGACCCAATTTTTTCCACATACACTCGAGAATTTACCCAACTCGTGTAGTGTGCATCAATGGAATATACAAACACCACACAACGTGAACACAAGCAACTATGCAATTGATAGACTTTATAGGTATGTAAAACAAAACCGAAAATAAATACATACCAAAATTCAGGATCAAAACAAAATTATAAGATAACTCACAGAGTGCCATAGAGAAGAAATTCTTGATCAATTTGCGGAAGCGTGAAGTCCGGCTATGATCTGAAAGTCACGAACCGAACTTGGGTGATTTGGTTTCTCCTCCTATCTCAGGCACTCTGCCGTATGGTGTGGAACCGATGGTAATTCTTCACCAGAATGCGTATGAGAAGGTGGCAGGACCAATACCCCTTTATATAAAGTCCAGATCGACTTCCCATCAAAGTCTGATTAGGATTCTATTTAAATCTGAAATAGATGGGATAGGGATAAAATATACCATATCAAGTAGTTCTAAATCTGTTAGGATTGACCTTTATCTATAGCAAATCCTAAAGTAAATATGATTAATTGGGCCACAATATATGGAAATCCTAACATGCAATGCTTCATAATGATATGGTAACTCAATATCATGCCACAATGCAATGACCCAATTTCTTATTCATACTTGAGGCTTTCTCAATTCATGCCATATCTCTATCATGCATAACACATTATGCACAATCCATGTTTTATCACAAGGTTCACATTCAATATCATAATGACAACCAATATATTATTTTTTTCAATGTCCACAATGTTTTCTATGTCCAATCCACTAGTTTTTTCTCTACTAGTTCAACATGTCACTAGGGTTCATGTGTCACTGATTTCATGCATCCTAAGTTCCAAGTTAGCATCACAATAATTTATATATACATCATAGGAAGCATGCAAGTTCCTATAACAAGAAATACTTGAACCTTACCATGCACAAATAATACATGTATATATGCTCAACAAAAGGGAATTAGACACAGGAAGAAATCTAACCGTTCCAGATAGCACCACCTACCTCGTCTCATTAGCAATTGCTAGAATTTCCAAGCAATTTGATTTACAATGCCGATTCGTCTCGACCCAAGCCTAACGAACACAATTATGCAAATCTCTCAATCGGACGCCGTAACCTCGTTGTAATCCAAAACGAAGTTATCCTCCGTGTCGAATTATCCTTCAATTAAGGTTTTACAAGGTCAATTTAGTTCCACATCCCTTAGGAACAAAAGCTCTAAATCCTAGACCCAGATTTCATGAATTCTCAAGAACACTAAAATCTATAATAAACCTTTACTCAATTTTGTTTATAATTATCTAGGAACCCCAAATACACTTTGTAAAGTATTTAATACAAACCCTAACTCAAATCCACAAACCTCACCTTGACTACATAGCTCTCCAAGCTAAATCCACCATTAGAGAGCTCCAAGCTTCCTCTCCAAGCTATTTCCAAGCTAAATCTCTAATTTCTCCTCCAACTTCTTCTCTTTGGTGGAGAGATTACAAGAGAGAGAGAGAGAGAGAGAGAGAGAGATGTGAGCTAGAGGGAAAGAGAGAAAGAGAGAAAAGAGAAGACTCTCCTTTCTCTCTCTCTCGGGTTGGACCAGAACAAAGGGGAGAGAAGCAATTGTTACACACATAGGCCCCCCAACCATTGCAACTTACAATTTCGTCCAGTTCAGATCTGTTACTTTTCGCTAGAGCCCTTCTAAATGTTCGTTTGCGCTCAAATTTGACAGTAAGACTCGGTTAAAATCAATTAGAAGAACGTGATCTTAACTTTTCAGTTTTGAACCACTTTTGATCATCGAAAAGTCTACAAACTAGAATCTCTAGCAGATAGCAGTCAGATTTTATTTTTCACTTTTTGGGTGTCGGAATAACATGAAACTTTAAATCTAGCATCAGAAAAATAATTCTGACATATTTTCAAATTTTCATAATTTTCTGACGCTGTAAATTTTTTGCTAAAAGATTAGTCCGTTTCTTACAGAAAATTCTAAATCTTCTGTTTTCATTCCAATTTCAGCACAAGTCATTTTTGACTTATATTTACTTTTTTAAGTCCAATAAAAATAGTATCTTACACTATTTTTATTTACATTTAATTTTATATTAAAAATCCGGTACATTACAACCCACACGGCGCTAGTTCTAGAAAAAATTGGACAGAGAGCAAGCCATCCAATTGGGTGAGGAAGTTTCGGCGACGGCGGGGTTGGGGAGGGGTGGAAGGAGGCATACTGTAGCAGGGCGACAAAGGCTCAGGGTTTGTGGGAGCTGCGGGGGGGAGCGCGGCCCTCCGCGTACGAAAGCGGATACGAAGTTGTACTCGCAAGATGCTGCCAGATCTAAGCCGCAGTAGGCGAGAGAGAAGCACTGTCCGCTCGCGCCCCTCGCGCGCCCACCCGTGGTGCCACGTGCGCGTGACCCGTGCCCGTGCCCGCCGCTCTGCCTGCCCGCTATGCCCGCCCGCCCTGGAAAAACAAAATTTAGTGGGCCCCACCGAAGCCCCCCGCCGAACGCGAGGAGGCTTCGGAATCGCAGGTGGGAGAAAGGGTGGGGATCAAAGGTGCGCGAGAGGGAACGGAAAAGACGGGGCGGACGACACGTAAGCCACAGTTAGGGATGTCAATGGGTATAGATACCCGAAATTTTATCCGAATCCGAACCCGAATGAAACGGATATATCCGATGGATATGGATATGGATTCGGATATGGATATCAAAAATAAAAACCCGACGGATATGGATTCGGATATAGATTTTGACTGTACCCGATCCGAACCCGAACCCGAATTTATTTTGTATTATATATATATATATATATATATATATATTTGATGTTATATTTGAATTTGTATTTTAAAAATTTAGATTTAATATAATATATTTTGAAATATTGAAAAAAGAAATAATTGTTTCGGGTTCAAATTTTCGGATTCGGGTTCAGGTTCGGGTTTCGGACTTTTGGTTGGGTTCGAGTTTGGATATGGATTTTTAAAATCCGTCGGGTTCGGGTTCGGGTTCGGGTCTCGGGTTTGGAATCGGGTTTGGGTTCGGATTTTTGAAAATCCGCTCCAAATCCGACCCGTTGACACTAGCCACAGTAAAACTCACGATTTAATATATCTATTGATATAAATTATTTGGGCTATCAGACTATTAACACTTAGATCCTATTTGGATACATAAACATCTAATTTGATACATTGTTTTGATTTACTTAAGAAGTATATAGTATTTGGTAGACAAGAGTGTGATCGAATGTTTAGAATGAATACCACATTCGACCTTCAAGTCATTTTCAGAATAAAATAACTCATCTACAAAATAAAGTATGCTATCCTACCAAATTATTAATGCTACAATTTTTCAAAGAACAAAAATTGACCAACTTCCAATCATATCATAAATATACAGAACAAGTTATCATCGGATATCGATTTCGACATCCAAAGAGAGCCTTCGAGGTAATTGCACCATTTGTTCCTAACCGTTATGTGGTTCCCCTCTTTTATTCTTGTCCTTTTATTTTTTTTCTATATATGCAACAATTGTGTCAAGCCCAAACATGTCTATTAGGACAAAATCAAGAAATAATTAGACATTTGGAATTGAACTATAATAAAATATAAATCTTAGAAAATTAATAGAAAAAAAATTGAAATAAAAAAATTGCTAAAATTTAGAAAGTAATGTTCCAATTTTGTTTATTGGGAAAACTTCAAATACCCTCCCTATGATTTTACACTTTTTCACTTTGGTACTCTATAGTTTAAAATATATCGATTTAGTATTCTGTGGTTTTCTTTTTCTCTTTTTATTATCCCTTCTACTAATTTTTTCGTTAAATGAGTAATAAAGTTAAAACTAAAAAGTTACTAAAGTGAATATTCGATAAACCTAGGTAGAGTATCTGAAATTTTTGATATATAATTTAACGAAATGTTAACGAAAGAGTTGACGAAAAAAGAAAAATAAAACCACATAGTAATAAATTAATACACTTTAAACCATATAGTATTAAAGAAAAAAATGCCAAACCATATGAGTGGCATTTAAAGTTTGCCCCTCTTTTTTTCCCTTTTTTTTTTTTTGAGAGAGAGAGATAGGTAGCATGCTATCCGTTTCGTTTATATCATTTAGAAATAAATTTAGCTGGAAATGTGAATCAACTAGAATTCGAATTTGGGTCTCGGATATCAATTATCAAGTCATTTGTCATTTGCTCTAGTGACGATCGGTTCTTTTTCTTTTTTTTTTTTTCCTTTTTTTTTTTAATGAGTGGATAATATCGGCAGTGTAGTAGTCTGGTTGAGTCCAAACCCTATTATAGGATTCCTAATCCAAATATAGAACAGCCCGAGCCGCCCTAGAAGACGCCTAGCCCAGGTCTGATGAATATATAATATATTATAACCCGAAACCGGTGTAGTTCTTTTCTTACCCGCAACTCGATCTCCTCTTCTTTTTTTTCCCCTCTTTCTTCTCTTTCCAGACAGACTAGTAACAGCATCGCCTCCGCCACCGCCACCGCCATGGGCCGCAAGGACGACCGCTCCACCAAATCCTCCTCCTCCTCCGCCGCCGCCGGCGCTCCTCCCAAGAAGGAGAAGCTCTCCGTCTCCGCCATGCTCGCCGCCATGGACAAGCCCAAGCCCTCCTCCTCCTCCTCCTCCTCTTCCGCCACGGCCTCCAAGAAATCCAAGCCCAAGCCATCGAAACCCTCCTCCTACATCGACGGCCTCGACCTCCCCCCCTCCGACGACGACGACGACGACGACGGCGGCGGCGGCGATCGCCCCGAACCCGAAACCCACCGCCCCCGCGATCTCCCCCGCCCCGACCTCGGCTCCGTCGCGCCGTCCGGCAAGGAGATCCGGAAGCGCGAGAAGCGCGACCTCGTGGCCGCGCACGCCGCCGAGGCCGCCCGCCACGAGGCCCTCCGCGACGACCGCGACGCCTTCTCCGTCGGCGGCGGCGAGTTCGACGCCGCGTCCGCCAACGTCCGCGACGTGGTGGTGGAGAACTTCTCGGTGTCGGCGCGCGGCAAGGAGCTCCTGAAGAACGCGTCCGTCCGCATCTCCCACGGCCGGCGCTACGGGCTCGTCGGCCCCAACGGCAAGGGCAAGTCCACCCTGCTCAAGCTCCTCGCCTGGCGCAAGATCCCCGTCCCCCGCAACATCGACGTCCTCCTCGTCGAGCAGGAGGTCGCCGCCGACGACCGCCCCGCCCTCGACGCCGTCGTCTCCGCCGATCTGGTGCTCGTCCGCCTCCGCCAGGAGGCCGCCGCCCTCTCCGACGACAAGAACACCAGCAGCAGGGGGGACGACGAGGACGAGGACGACGAGGACGAGGACGACGACAGCGGCGAGCGGCTGGCGGAGATCTACGAGCGGCTGCAGCTGCTGGGGTCGGACGCGGCGGAGGCGCGGGCGTCGAAGATCCTGGCGGGGCTGGGGTTCACGAAGGAGATGCAGCGGCGGGCGACGCGGTCGTTCAGCGGGGGGTGGCGGATGCGCATCTCGCTGGCGCGCGCGCTGTTCATGCAGCCGACGCTGCTCCTGCTGGACGAGCCCACCAACCACCTCGACCTCCGCGCCGTGCTGTGGCTCGAGGAGTACCTGTGCCAGTGGAAGAAGACGCTGGTCGTCGTCTCGCACGACCGCGACTTCCTCAACGCCGTCTGCAACGAGATCATCCACCTCCACGACCTCAAGCTCCACGTCTACCGCGGCAACTTCGACGACTTCGAGAGCGGCGACAAGCAGATGCGGGCCGCCAAGAAGAGCGGGAGCAAGGCCCAGCAGGACAAGGTCAAGGGGCAGGCTCTCTCCAAGGCCGCCAGGGACGCCGCCAAGACCAAGGGGAAGGGGAGGGCCGCCGCCGCCGACGACGACGACGCGCCCCCGCCGGAGGTCCCCAAGAAGTGGAGGGACTACAGCGTCGAGTTCCACTTCCCCGAGCCCACCGAGCTCACCCCATTGAAGTTAGCTTCAGCTACCCGAGCCGCGAGGACTTCAGACTCTCGAACGTCGATGTGGGGATCGATATGGGGACGAGGGTCGCGATCGTGGGGCCCAACGGCGCCGGAAAGTCTACTCTTCTTAACCTGCTCGCGGGGGACTTGGTGCCCGCCGAGGGAGAGGTGCGGCGGAGCCAGAAGCTGAGGATCGGGCGGTACTCGCAGCATTTCGTGGATTTACTGACGATGGAGGAGAACCCGGTTCAGTACCTTCTGCGCCTTCACCCGGACCAGGAGGGGATCAGCAAGACCGAGGCCGTACGCGCGAAGCTCGGCAAGTTCGGTCTGCCCAGCCATAACCACCTCACCCCTATCGCAAAACTATCCGGCGGTCAGAAGGCCAGGGTCGTATTCACGTCCATATCGATGTCCAAGCCTCACATACTCCTGCTGGACGAGCCCACGAATCACTTGGACATGCAGAGCATTGACGCGCTGGCGGAAGCCCTGGAAGAGTTCACAGGTGGGGTTGTGCTGGTGAGCCATGATTCGCGGTTGATATCGCGTGTCTGCGAGAATGAGGAGAAGAGCGAGATATGGGTCGTCGAAGATGGGACGGTGCGTAAATATCCGGGCTCTTTCCAGGACTACAAGGATGACCTTCTGAGAGAAATAAAGGCTGAAGTCGAAGAGTGATGTGATCTTACAGTGAGTTATCTGTTGGTTTCTTATACAATAAGTTGGTTCAAGCTCTGCAGTTTTTCTATCATTTTTGTCTCTATACTTCTTGGGGGATTGATATTATTTGAGTCCACAGCATATAAGTTAACGGCAACTTTGAATGGTTAGATGCCAGCATGATAAATGTGTATTTGGAGATTAAAACTTTTAAGTAATCTATATGTGTGACGCTTTGTTTGCCAGTTTATTTAGTTGTAGAATAACTTGTGCTTGATAGGATGTTCCGATCGTAGATTATTTTGTTTTTGTTTGATGCTCTTGAAAAATCTTCTTCTGATGTTGCATCATTCATAGGCGTGGTTGGATTATTTGTATATGATTGTTTTTTGCACATAATAGCATTTATTTTCCACCAAATCTGGTCAGAGATATATATTGTCTTTGATTTATCAATTTTCATATCAGCCAAACAGCCAATAAGATTTGACAAGAAGTTGCGGCAAATATTCGTAGGAATTGTACCAAAGGCATCCATTATATTTTTCATTAGGACTTCTCTTTTCAACACTTTTGCCAGTGATTCGCTATGCCAAACATACTGTAAGAACATTTCGCCAATGTTAGTTGTATCGTTACATTATTTTTGTGCTCTTAGTCTTGACAAATTTGGATCTAAATTTTGGGCTGTTGAGTAGCTTTGGCTATTTCAATCAATCTCAACAATTCCCACATTTTGCCGGCATCCATTCGGCGGTTTCAATCTCTTGTTATGGTCTGTTTCAGTCGGAACTTACGAGCTAGGTGGTTTAAGTTCAGAATGGTTGAAACTCAATTAACTAAATCTTGGGCTGAAGAAATATATTTCTTAGCCTCAAGTAATAGCTTCCTTGTTCCAAAGAACCATACCCTACGAAAAAGGGCGAGCCGGTTTTGATTAGGAGAGAGAATTTCTAACCCGACCTTAATGAAGGAAAAAAACTATATAGTAACAGAAGGTAAATAATTGATTTTTTTTATGTTTTTGACTCATATAGCTGTTCTGGAGCGAACCCTGTTCCAAAGTAACGATCCGACTAGTCCCACCCCCCCTCGTACCACATTTCTAAGAAACTAGTGTACTGCATCCACATAGTGTGTACCACAACGTATCCCGTTCTAGATAACATTGCGTTAGATTGGTTTTTGCAGATCTACTTTGTTGTTTTGGTTAACTGCTTTCACTTCCCTTGATGTTTATTTGACATAGAAGATACACTCTTTAGACGCTGATAATTCTTTTCAACACTTGAGACCCCTTTCCATTAAGTACCTTAACCAAATTACATAGTTGAACTTCCCTTAGCAAAATTTTTAGTTCTAACACTTAATCTAAACTGGTGCATATTTTGAGATGCTGAACATTGAAAATTTTTATTTTACAACCTAACACCACATTATCTTATATTTAAGCATGCGCCTAGAAAGCAATGGTATATTTAACTTTTTTGACGGAATGTTTTTCAATCTAATTAAATATATTGTTATTTGATAAAATATTCTGTAGTTCTTTACTTCTTTTGACATAAACAAGTAAATTCTAAAAGAAATATGACGAAAGTTCCTGAGGAATTTTCTGAAATTAAAAGAAATACAAGATATGGTAATAAAAGCAGAACTTTTAACACTCAGGTATACATTCAAAATATAGTATAGTTCAGGTAAGTTAATATACATTTTAGCAATCTGAACTTGAACAGCAGGACAAATTTACATTTGTTAACAGTAGTGGCTATTTACCACTTTCTTTGAGTGACCTACATGATTAACCGACGACCCCCTACATGATCACCCAACAACCCTCTACTAATAATTTTCAGCTTTTAATTTCTAATTTTCAGTTTCAAGATTGATATGCCATTACTTCACGATAATAAACTGTCAAAATATTATTATTATTATGTAATTCATCGTCATGTCGCAGTCCAATAAAAATGCAAACATATTTAATTTGCTAGAATATCAATTGGAACAAGTGTATCTGTTGAAGTCTGACTCAAACAACTTCACATATGGCTTTAGTTCTTTTTTTTTTCCTTCTGAAATTGCCGAAACCAGTCTCAATTGCCGAAATTGTTGATATCATAAATCGTAAGCCATGATTAGAATTAAAAATCAAAGCCTGACTTTGAACTGACCAGAATATCTTTAATGTAAATCAATTGCGGTATAAGATATAGAGTTTCATTTATTTCTCCATTCTTTGTCATTCCCGAAGGAAAAACGTTAACTTCAAAAGATCACATGCATGAACTAAGATTATTTTCCAACATTAGGCTGTGAAAGTAGGATTTTATTATAATATCTGCTTAGGTGAAAGATGAATTTTATGCAATTGATTGAGTGATTTCTCTTAAGTTTTAGCTTAATCAGTTTTTTCGTTTTTCCTCTCTAAAGCCTGTAAATTTCAGCAACTTATTTAATTATATGTTTCGTAAAGATAATCTATATTGGTGGGACAGGACCTGCTAGGAGGTTTACCTGAATGATCAGCACCAAAACATCAGATCATTTTGGCCATGACTGAGTTGAAACTCGTCATGAAACTCAACTGTGACCTTTCAGTGATTTTGGTCGAGTTTGGTCTGCTTGGTTTGAATTTTGGTTTCTTTGTTCCAATTAGATTGTTTTCTGTTGGATTAGCTGATTATGATCGATTATGACGATCGATTATGACTGGTCTTAACTAGTTATGACTTCTTTCAATCAGTAAGAACCTAATTATTGCGAAGTACAAAAAAATACCATCAACATGTTGTTATTCAGGTTATTTTCTTGGTATATCAGCAATTATTTGAATTGAGAAGCCATCCCAGATTGCGTCTAGATTTCATAGAACCTTCAAAGCACTTCTCTGTTACTTTTTGAGTGATCATACAGTTTCTAGGTGTAAGTTGTTTTCCTTTATTCCAAGATTGCTTAGCTTTTGGCCAATTGCAGCATGTAGAGTTCATCCTGTTGAATGGGAGTATGAACCGGAGTATGTGAGAATACATTTCTGCCAGTACACAAAGGGAATAAGAGATAGTGCTGGTAATCCTTATCTCTTCTTTCTTGTTATATCCTTCCGAAGAAATTGTGGAAGTGTTTTCGAGTGATTATGTAGTTTGGTGAGTAAAAGTAGATTTAGATTATAGGTTGTAAAAGTAGATTTAGATTATAGGTTATTGAAAAGATGAATTTGCTAGTGGTCCAAAGTAGAAAAGTTCAGAGTTTAACCTTTATTTAGCTTCAAAGAAATGAAACTGAAAAAAAAAATTTATTTATTCTGTTATCTATTGATGTTTTGCTTTCTCTGTTGAAAGAAAAGTTAGCCAGAGAACAGAACATTATGGGCTTATTTTTACTCGGTTTTAATCTTTGTACACCAGAGTTTTATTTGTGCTACATCATAAATATAAGCTGGAAACTGGAAACTGAAGGAAAAGGGCGAATATACACTGTTGAATCTATTCTGATGCATATTAAATCATTAAATTGTGACTTTACCCTGTCTCTTCTTGAATCTTTGTTGTCTTAACAAGGATCTCATGATGTCGCACAAGGGCCTAAGTTCCTAAGAAAACGAGTCAACTACATAATTAGGATTATTATTTGTTGTGATGATATTTAATCTTTCCATAGAACCCTTGATGGTTGTAGAAACTTCGAGCTTCTTGAAGTTGGTTATGAAGTTGGCTAGAATAAATGAAAACAAAGCAAATGTTTGCAGTTTACTTTACTTTTATGCGCAGTTAATGGCAGCAGAAGCCTCGGCATGATTAGATGTTCTTTATTACGGGGGTTGCAATCTTTTTGTGTCAGTATTGTAGCAGTTCTGTTCCGAGACTAGTGGAACTAGGCTATATAAAGGTATCGAGTAGTATTGAAATTTGTGTTTTGTGGATCATTATATGTACTTCGCTGAATTGCCGTGCTATCGCAGGGTGTATCCTATTTAACTTGGTGATACTGTTCATCTAGTGTCCAGTTGCTATATTTCAGGAAAGATTAAAGAGAAACTTCAGAAGGATGGTTGCTTTATCGGCTTATTTTGAGCACGAATATGTGCCCTGGATCGGATGAAATACCGGATTTGCAAATACTAATTATGTGTGCCTAAGACTTGAATCATTTTGTCACTGGTTATGAAATACTGATTACATGACTAGTAGCTTCTCTCTTGTCTTCATTTGGGCAAACATTTGTCACTAGTAGTATCTACTGTTTCAAACTTGCTATATGTTAGGCTGCAAGCTGTAGTTCATACATAAATGGCTCCTTTGAATCTTAAGATCTGGAAAGAAACTGGGGCTCTAGTTGAGTGTGTGTTCCCTCATACTGCTCGCGTTGATGTAACCTTTCTTGGGAGTGAGGCTGATATGCTTTTGGAAATACGGAGTCCTTTATGTTTTCAAATTATTTTTGATGTTGGGACTTTCAAATCGACGATCGGCTTTATTAAACTTGATCTGGAATATTTGAAGTTTTACAATTTTTTGATATCATTTGCCTAGTAATCGAAAGGATTCAAAATTAACGGTTGAAAATAAAAATATTACAAAATATGATGATATGACATTAAAATTTTAGATAAAAAATATTAATCTTATTTTATATAATATAAAGAATTTTCTATCAAAATTTTTTGTGGTTTGAATATTTCTAGACCGATAAACCTGCAAGCGGTTCACCGTGACTATTAAAATTATTGATTTTGAGCTTCTTCGGTCACTAGGCAAATGATATCAAAAAATCACAAAATTTATTTTCTAAGTATTTCAAATACTCTAGATCAAGTCTAACGAGCCGATCGTCGATTCGAAAGTCCCAATATAGAAAATGATTCGGAAGCATGAAGAGCTCCGTGCTTTCAGAAACATACCAGCCTCACTCCATTCTTGGCAGGTTTATGTTATCATTGGTTCTGGTTCTTTGGTTTGCGACTCGTTTGTAATTGGTGAAGTTTGAGGCCTCAACGCAGGATGTTGGAACAGATAGTGATAAAGGTATGAAATAGAAAGATTAAAAAGGCTTCAAGGCGTGTAGCAATGTCACTTTTCTTAAGGCTTAATCCGTCCCCACCGTTCTAACAATTTGGTGTGCACCGGGTCAACGAACAACCTCCCAGGATACAATGAAGCGTAAACCTCAACTGCGTTTGCACACACGAAGTCGAGCCTTTGAGCACTCACTCGATTAAGTTGTCAAAAGAAATAGAATATAAAACAAGAATGGAATTATTATGAATGGAGACTTAAACTCTTCAACTGTTTTCTGTCTATGTCCTTCTGCGACCAATGCTATGGACTTATATAGGCGACGAACGGGTGCTTCATGAAGTGACTATTCACGAAAGGGTGCTTCGTGAAGTGACTATTCATGAATAGGTGTTTCGTGAAGTGACCTTTCAATTGTGACTTTTCATTTGATCATAACTACCAAATAGTTATATGAATAGAGTTCAATGAATATAACCATTGATTCCAACGGACATATGTACGAAGAGACACACTATAAAGATATGTCTTTTCATATCATATTCTTTCACTAAAAGTCACATCCTTTCACTCTAAGAGTCATACCTTTTGATTAGAGTTGCATCCACTCACTAAGGGTTGTATCAATTCATTAAGAGTTGCATCCATTCACTAAGGGTTGCATCCTTTCACGAAGAATCACATCCATTCACTAAAAATTAATAAATAAAATATATTATTTTAAAATTTTCCTTATACAGGACAGTTTTAAAATCTTGCGAGGTACAACTTTCAGCCTGCTTTTCAGTTTAAATGAGATTCAAGCCAAGCACCTGTCCTGGCGGGCAGGAAACAACGGGCTCGAGCTTTCAGAACTGTTGCGATCAAGTTTCACAAAATAATTTAATTGAATTAAAATCGATACCTTTTTTTTTGAGAGAGAGATAGGTGGCATGCTACCCGCTTCTTTTATGTCCCGACAGGCAGAAAACATCGGGCCTGAGCTTTCAGAATTATTGCGATCAAGTTCCACAAAATAATTTAGTTGAATTAAAACTGATATTTTTTTTGAGAGATAGGTAGCATGTTATCTGCTTCGTTTATTTTATTTAGAAATAAACTTAGCTGAAAATGTGAATAAACTATGATTCGAACTCGGGACCTCGGGTATCAACCACCAAGCCCTATGCCACTTGCGCTAGGAACAATCAATATTAAAAATTGATACATTACTGATATAAAAAGTGACGTGGTATTTAAATTATTAGCGTGTTATCAATCACAATTTTATATTAACAATATAACTCCTGAAAGTTCAAACCAGAAATTATAATAAATTAAAGATTGAGAACCAAAGCGTCACCTATCTCATTGTTTGAGGAGCAAACCTGCTAAATTACCCTTAAAAGCATCTATTTTTCATACTTTGAGAGATCTAAAAAAATTTGAAAGTGCTTCCAATTTTTCCTCTGCTGCTATAAAATTGCGAAGAAAACTTTGCCGTTAGCACGCATGCGATTATATGCTTCTTCGATAGCAGTTCTCAGCTAAATTTTATTTATTCGTGGGATATGGAGGAATTAGAACAATTTTGTATTTGGATGGAAATTGGGTTATTCAATGGGATAAGAAAACTTACGTGTGGATAGTTAGATTAGAATAGTAGGAATAAAATCTATTATATAGTTGTAAAATAATAATATTTTATTTAAATAATAAGCATGTTAATTATTAATAAAATAATATTTTAACAAGTCAATTAATTAATTAACTATGAATATTGTATAAAATGATGGAAAAGCATTTTAATTTACCGTGAGAGAACCGTTGGACAACTGTTTATATTTTTAATTTTGCCATCATAAATATGGCCCTCCGAAAGCCATAAGAGTATAATTTAAGAGGGGTAAAAATGTCAAAATCTAACCAAGATTAAGTATTTAACCTGTGGTTAACTAAATTTTTCTAACGGATTCTAACGGCAGGGATATATTTGAAAACATCAGAACTTTTGTAGGGACAAAATATGAAAATTTAACTTTATAGGAATATATTTATTATTTACTATGTTTGCAGGAATATGTATGAAATTAACCCTTAATTGGATAATTTGTCTATTTTAAATTTAACTATTATTGAATGAAATCTCTCAATTTCTCTGGTCTACCATGCCTGAAGCTAAATAAGCTATGATCAGATCTTATTATCTATTTATACATTTTTAAAAAAATGCTACCTATTGAGGCGTTACTGTTATGAAACACGACATGATTCGGACACCGCGACTCTGCAGATTCAAAAAAAATTAGAATATAGATATAACATGGACACCACGCACTAATAAAATATGATATTATTAATATAATAATATATATATATATATATATATATATATATATATATATTTATTATACATAAAATATTAATTTTACTAAAATAGTGTTATATTTCTCACACGAATAAATTTAATAAAATTCTCACTGCTAGTTCATATATTTTTTTTAAAAAAATTCTCCACCATACACAATTTATCTATTTTGTCCAAAAAAAAAAAATTGATATGTCTTCATCAAGAAAGCAAAATATTTATCATCTTACGTTATATATATATATAGAGAGAGAGAGAGAGAGAGAGTTGAGCTAGAATACTTCTAAAAGCATCAAGAGGATGGTGCTTGTAAGTTTTTAACCCTTAGATAGAAAAATATAGGGTTGGGATAATGGTGGTAGGTGGTGGTAGGTGGAATAGTGTTTGATCCAAGGGCTATTAGTAATCAAGGAGTAGATCCAAGGGCTAAAAACCTAATAACACCAAAGGGGTGATACTTGTAAAAGTATTCTAGCTCAATTCTATATAATATATATATATAGAGTGGGGCTACTATGCTGTCGGAAGCACGAAGCCTTCCGTGCTTCCAGCTCATTTTCGATGTTGCGACTTTCGAATCGTCGATCAGCTCCATTAAACTTGATCTAGAGTATTTGGAGTACCTAGAAAATAAATTTTATTATTTTTCGATATCATTTGCCTAGTGATCGAATGGGCTCAAAATCAACAAATTTCAATGGCCATAGTGAGCCGTTTGCAAGTTTAACGGTGCAGAAATATCCAAATTACATGAAATTTTGACAGAAGATTCCTTATACTATATAAAACAAGATCAATATCTTTGATTTAAAATTTTAATGTCATATTATTACATTTTGTAAGATTTTTATTTTTAGCCGTTGATTTTGAGTCCCTTCGTTCACTAGGCAAATGATATCGTAAAATCATAAAATTATTTTCTAGGTACTTCAAATACTCTAGATCAAGTTTAACGGAGCCGGGCGACAATTCGAAAGTCGCAACATCGAAAACGAGCTGGAAGCAACAGAAGGCTCCGGTTCCGATAGCATAGTAGCTTCACTCTCTCTCTCTCTCTCTCTATATATATATATAGAGAGAGAGAGAAGAGCTAGGCTGGTAACTATCGGTAGCACGGAGGCCTCCGTGCTACCAAAGTTGTTTTCAATGATGGCGCTTCCAAATCAACGATCGGCTCCGTAGACTTGATCTATTATTATTGAAAGTATTTGAAAATTAAATTTCATAATTTTTCGGCATCATTTACCTATCAACAAGTAGTCTAAAAATGAACGGCTGAAAATAAAAATTTCATAAAAAATGATGATAAAGACTTGAATTTAAAATTAGAGTACTGATCTTACTCTAAATAGTGAAAAGAATTTTCTATTAAAATTTCATACCATTTGGATTGTTTTACACCGTTAAATTCACAAACGCATAAAATCTATCATTAAAATTGTCAATTTTGAGACCTTTTTGATCACTACACAAATGTGTGAAAAAATTATAAAATTTAATTTCCAAATATTTTAATAGTGTAGATCAAGTCTAACGGAGCCGATCGTCGATTTGGAAGCCGCATCATTGAAAATAACTTGGTAGCACGGAGGCCTCCGTGCTACATGATAGTATACACGCCTAGCTCTATATATATATATATATATATATATATATATATATATATATATATATATATATATATATGCATAAAAAAAATAAAATTAAAAAATATAATATTTTTTGAATGGAAAAAACCATGGACACTACCCGTAGAAGATTTAGATTTTGACTACTAAAATCTCACTTCTTTCTTTTAAATAGTATTATTTATACATTATATATTTTCTAAAATTATATAATTAATCTTACAAATCATTCATTAATTTAAAATATTTTTATGCATAAACATTCCTATGCATGAGTATTTAGTGGATTCTCATAAATTTTTATGCCTTAAATTATATCAGTAATTTTAAAAAGAAAAAAAAAGAATCTAAAAAGTGATCTACTATTCTGAATTGGTTTTGTATAGCACATATATAGTTGAAACTAAATAATTAAAAAATGGTTGTTTATAAAATATATTTGAATTGTCATATGAAATCAGTTTTCAATTATCATTTAAAATCGGTATAGATATACATATATACACAACGTCATTAATTTTTTTAAAAAAATATTAGTAATTCTAATAAAATAAAATATAAAAACAAAAAAAAAAAACAAATATGTGGTCGTATTAATAACGATCATATACTTTACTAATTAGATATTGATTTGTCACCTAAAAGTAATATTCAAATGTTGCGTCAAATTTATTAATAATGATTTATACTTTATGTATTAAATATTGTATTGTCATCTCTAACTCGACTATTAATTGTCAAATAGATTTTGTGAATTTGACATATAGTGTTAATCTTGTCTAAATAATATAAAGAATATTATTAATTAAATAATATAAAATGGAAATTTAAAAAAAGGGTGTGCTTAAATTATGCCATAATTTCAATAAGACAAAAATGAACATAAAAGTGATCTAATATTCGACCCCATTGCATATACCACATAATTGAAACAAAAAAAAAAAAAGAAAAGATTGTTCATGAAATATATTTGAATTGTCATTTCAAATTAGTTTTCAGTTATCATTTAAAATTGTTGAGTCAATATATCTATTATATATACCATTAATAAAAAATTTATTATTAATTATAATAAAATAAAATAAAATGTAAAAAAATTTCAAAAATGTGAAAAAAAAATTTATTGTGTTAATAACGATCTATCATAGATACTAGTGTAGGAACCCGCACGTTGCGGCGGGTAAGGAGCATTGCAAATAATCAATATATTTTCATTCTACTTTCTTCATTTCAGCATTTTTGCATCGTTTCAATCGTTTTGGCATAAGTCTGAAAGCAGGTTAGAAAAAGAGAAAAGATTTAAAAATATTTTAGCAAATAATTTACAAATTAAAATTACTTTTCTATGTTGTTTTGGATTTGCTCTTATGATGCATCACCAAATTATTTAAAAATAAAGAAAAAGTCATATAGATCAGGACACAAACATTTCATATGAAAAAAAAAATATTTCGCCGGAGAAATACACATACTTGACCAAGTTTGATTTCTCCCCTCTTTGAATTGCAAAGAATATGAATGTCACATATAACAATGCAATTATTATCTTAATGGATCAAAGCTGAAAAAAAAAATAAAAAAACTATATGCGAGCATCCGTATAATTGTCCAATATATGATGATGTGGCAAAGAAATAATAGGGCAAAGAAATAATAGATAGCAATCATAAAAATACAATATAATGAGTCACATCTGAGATATGCAAAAAAAAAATTATGCTAAAAAATGGCTCATGTGCAAATAACATTTAAAATTAAAATTTTAATGCAAAAAGGCATAGGAGTAAAAAAACTCATGAATGGTTCAGAAAAGCAACATAGCTAGCTGCTGAGTTCTATAAAATTGGAATTGCTATTTTAACTCATAGTAGGTTCTGATAACAGAAAGCATATATTGAGCCTAAACAAAAGAAAAAATGTTTAAGAAGAAATCTCAAGTACCTCTCAGGAATGTATTCGGAACCATTAAACCTCAATCTTTTAGAATCATTTCTAAATTGTACAATAATCAAAACCCTAGATAAGAGGAGTGTGGTCGTATAGGAGCTTGATGTGATGGGGAAAGGCGGGCGGGCGCACTACGAAGGAGCGGAGGAAGGACGACGCAAGTAGAGAAAGCTATGTTCAACATACGTTCTCAATTAATAAATCAAAATGCTCATCATTTATGGTTGTCCCTAACTATTTTCTTCTCCCTTCAGGCCAAATCGTCCTAAATATGAACCTGCTAAAACTACATACCATTCCTAATTCTTACAGAAACACTACACATACAGATCAACTAACCAGATCAACTAACCAACAAAGCATGAAAAATATCTCATAGATCTATATCAAATATCATGATGAGCTCAACAATCACTAAATTACTCATCGGCGGATCCAAATTCCTTGAGAATAAGCATAATTGTCTCTAAAGGCAACCCTAATTGAGAAGGGCACAATCAATCTACAAAGTCACCTGATTGCTAGTACTATAAGTGCAAAATGTGGCGTCAAACTGGACAGTACAAAATAATTTTAAGTATAAATATTGAAATATATTATTATGCATGAAACACGCAATTCCTAAACGATACCAATCAGTTCCGAGTAGTTCACCCTATAGGGAAAGAAGAATATGTATAAGAAATCATAAGAATCAACCCAAAAGAAAAGAAAAATACAAATTTCTTGAGATACTTAAGCATAGCAAACACAATAGAAAGGTTCTAAAGTTCCAGCACTCCAACTACTTTTTAAAACCTTAAGCCTATCGCCGATCACAGTGCAAATTTACAAAAGCATTAATTGATGCAAAAAAGAATTTCTGATAGTCAAAGTCAATAGCGAAATCATTGTACAACCTCACCTACTCAGTTACAGCACTATGATGTACTCATATTTATTTATCCATTCAGTAGTCCATGTTCTATTTTAAAAAGAATATCATTTCAAGATATCAATTTTTAAGCCAATCCAAAACCTCCACATTTCAAGATGTTAGTTTTAAGCAGTGCAGCCTCATCTATATCGAATTTTCCAAATTTAAACATATACAAATGCATTAAAAAGGACTCTTGAGAACCACTAATTAGGCAATCACCACGATTTTTTAACCATCATTCCTATTGAAAAAACCTACATGAACTGCAACTATAGTGATCACATAAACCCCAAAACCTAAAACCGTGCCACATTAATTAAGGAATCAAATAAAAAAAGGAAAGAAAATACATTGCCTCATGAATTGGAACCCCAAATTAGAAAAGGATATATATCGACAAAGTATGGCGCAAATCGTTTCCAATCCCACACCTGCAAACCAAAATAATAATAATAATAAAAAGACTTAAAATCAACTAAAAGAGAATTAGGGATCAAGAAACAGAGGAACTGAAACGGAGGATTGAACACAAATTCAAGAAACAAAGCATAAATTGATACAAAAATTAATGAAGAGATCACACCTGATAGGATTTTTAGGGCAAAGACTGACATGTGAGGAGGATTGAAAACCCACAAATCTTCGACACGGAGGCCGAGATCGAGGGAGAAGAGTTGGGAGCTAGGGTTAGAGTTCAACTCACCCGACGTTGGCGTCGTTGTCAGTCGTGGTGGAGGAGGAGGCAGAGGCGGAGGCTCAGGCGGACGAAAGGTGCTGGGCCGCCGCCTCTGTCCGTGGCGGGGAGGAAAGGTGCTGGGTCTGGGCTTCGACGCGGATGTGGTGATCGGAGATGTTGAGGATGAGGGGAGAGGGAAAAAATGCTGTAACTGAAGGGGAAGAGGAAATAACGCATGGGAAGGAAAGGAAGCACCATTGCCGTTTGAGAAACCAAAATGGGGAGAGAGAGACGGTTTGGTTCGGTTCGGAGGTTACATAGGAAGCAGTTCGATTCAGAAAATGACAAGTGAGAGAGAGAAGCGGTTCTATTTAGAGAGGCGGTAGAGAGACGGTTCAACTTAAAAGAGACGGTTCGGTTCAAAATAAAAGAGACGGTTCGGTTCAAAAGAAAGGTCGATGAGGGTGAAGGAGAAATGGGGTTCAGCTTAAAAGAGACGGTTCGGTTCAAAAGAGAGGTTGAGACGGTTCGGTTCAAAAGAGAGGTTGATGAGGGTGAAGGAGAAATTGCCACGTGGAAAAAGTATTGGGGATTCATATAATTTAATAGATGGTATACTTTGTCTATTAAATACTGAGTTGTCATCTCAAAGTAATTGTCAAATAGCACAGTAAACTTATTACTTGGTATTCATTGCTTCAAATTTTTAACTGAGTTTATTTTTTTTTTAAAAAAAAGAACGCAACAGATAGCTTACTATCTTTCTCTCTCTGAAATTTTTTTTACATTAGTATACTTTATCTAGTAAATACCGAATTGTCACCTCAAATCAAATATCAATTATCGTATCGAATTTAATAATTTGACGTGTACTCTATCTTAGTAATAAAAACTATTAATATCATAATATAAAAAATATTATTTATTACAAACTATATGATATAAATAAAAAATGAGAGGGCACCCAAAAACACCACGTGGCACCATCAAGGAGCCATTTCTTATATTATTCATACTGGTGAAAAACCCCGCGCTTCGCTGCGGTTAAAGTGTTCATGACACAATTGCTTAGATAGGTCCAAACCAAAGCAAAAAAAAAAAATAATGCAAACCTGAATGTAAAGCCCACAGTAGTAGTTGGGTAGGCGTGAACAGGCAGGCCATCCAAATCCGGAGTAGATGGTTGTCTTTATTCAGGGCATACAATCCACCACTGTCAGTTAACCGCATTTGCATTGTAAAGAATCATTGCCTATCATGAGTTCGACACTGCACAGCCTCTTTTTTTTTATTAGGTATCATCATAGTCTCAATAAATCAATGAAAATATCCATAGAATTTAAAAGAGAAAAACCACGAAGGGAAGGGTGAAACACAACCCAGAAAAAAAAATATGAACAAACATACTAAAAGAACAGTGAATCAGCACTGATATTAAAGAGAGTAAGAAGTGAAAAAGAAAACAGCATCAGGGAAAAAAACACAAAAATAAAAGCAAAAAACCATAAAGTGGGAAAGGGGAAGATACCAAAATATGAGCCAAGAAAGCAATAAAGCACAAACACAGAAGATATTAAACACATTACATACTAATTTAGCTTACAAAATAGATAGGCTCAGGTAAAGTGTGAGAAATGGACCAATTTTAACAACTTCCTTCATCACTTGAGCAGGCAATACCAACCGAAATGCTTGCAGGGACAGAACAAAGTACTGAAAAGAGTATGGAAAGCCCCAACACAGTAGAGTCAGGCAACAAACAGCGGTAGATGGTTGCAATTGTATAGGCCGTCCAATCTGTTGCATATGGTTGCCTTTGAATAGACCATCCAATCCACTCCAGCCAACCAACACTTTTTTTCTTTTTTTTTTCAGGAAATGGTGAACAATTTCAATGGCAAAGCCAAGATCTGAGTTCACACTTTTTTGTAACCAGGTTCATCATTGCCTTGAAGAAAAAATAAAATTAGGTGTTGAAAATAAAGACAGCTAGGAAAACCGAGGTGTAAAAAAATACCATTACAGGGTTGCCTAACAACAGGCCATCCAACCTGTTAGCATTGTACATGCTCTAAAGAGTCGTCGGCATCACAAAAAGAAGTTGAAAATCTGAGAGCTGATAAAAACAAGAAATACAATAGCAACGTTCAAACTGATAAAAAATAAGAGATACAAATCAAGAAGATGGAACAGTAGATCACAAATAGAATTCATAGATGTAAACAACCAATTAGAAACAAAGAGAAGTAAGTAAGAAAAAACATACAAAAGTAATAAAATGCAGGAAAAACAATAGCAGATCCTTAAATTTAAAATGCAGAGATAGGAACCAAGGACACGCAAAGTAAAAAACAAATGTAAACAACCCGTTAAAGATGAAGATATAAAAAAAATAATAATAAATTCAAGAGCAAGAACTAATCCGCTAAAAATACAAAAGCAAATAAAATAAGGGGAGGAATACAAAGAACACTTGATATTTAGCGTAGGGCGTGAACACGCCCTACTTAATTTGACAATATAACGAAGCCAGGTGGTGAGAGGAGGCAATCTGACTCCACATATCAGCCACAAGAAAGCGAAAAAATGAATTAAGCAGTATGAAAACCGGGTAGAGAGGGAGCGAGAGAGAGGGGTGCACCTAGCACAGTATGCAGTCAATAACAGCAGGGGATAATATAAACGCTTGAAATTGTGGGATTAGTTAGTACTATAGATTTAGGTAGTAGAGGTGTAAAACATCTGCTGCCACAAATATACTTTACCTTATACTGCAGAGATGGAGCTATTCAAATTCAAAACTGAAAAATATAGGTGCCTAAAATCATGGGATAATAAGTTAGTACTTATAGTTTTAGGAAACAGAGGTGTAGAATGTGTCCTGCCACAAATATATTCTACCTTATAATGCAGAGAGAGGACAGTTCAGATCTTTGTGTGGAAGAATGCTATTTATATGTCATGCCCAAACCCGAGGCGTAATAGACGCCGCATACCTGCTAAACTAGCAAATATACAAGGCTACAGAATCAGACGGAAGCTAGCAAAAAGATGATTACCAAATTTTCCACTAAATCCAAAGAATCATAGGATGAGACTAAGAAATTGAATTTTAACTAAAATCAAATGGAATTCTAACATCTATAAAACTAAAGCTTACTAAGAAATACCATAAATTCGGTCCACTAAATATTATAATTAACAAAGGTGAGTACGAAGAAATAACGAAATAAAAGATAACAAACGATCATTTACGATGTCCAAAAAAAAATATTCACATCTAAATATGCTAGGCATAAAACTAAAAGGACTAAAAATCAAAACTAGCTACGTCTAACGTTCACTGGGTCTCAGCCCCGCCCGGCAAATCGGTCTCGGTACCTGGGTAAGCAACCATACACCACATTAGTCGGATTAAGCATACAATACAAATAAATAAACGAATACAAAAATTAATTCAAGCGACTGGTTTTTAATTTGCAAAATTTAGAAAACAAGAATTTATCAAAACTCAAAAATTTAGATTGGTCTGAAATTATAATTTTTTTCAAATGTATTTCTCATTCAGCAAATAAACGAAATAGATCTTAAGTCTCCGGTACCTAACTATATCATATGATCTGTTGGCGAGATCCAAAGACACCCGAAGGCGTAAACAAAACAGAGGCACCCGGAGGCGCAAACAGAACAAAGGCACCAAAGGTGCATGTACAAACCAGAGGCACCCGTAGGCGCAAACAAAGCAGAGGCGCGAATAGGCGCAGGCACCCGAAGGCGTAATACAAAGACGAAGCTCGCTTCTATAACAAAATACATGTCGACATGGCCAACATTAGCATAGCAGAATACCAAGAGACATCATACTTCAAAAATTATCCAGTCACTAATTTACAAAACAGATTATCAAGTTTCAAAATTTTATTTTGCTAAAAGAACTTGTCAATCACAGTTGAAGCTCAATTTACAGAAATTTTTAATAATATGCTTAACCCTTAATTTTAAAATCTACAAAATAAAATTTTCATACAATCGAAATATTTTTCTAAATTATCTTACGAAAAACTAACGGGTGTCCAGTCGTTTACTTCAAAAGCGGCTTCTAAGTTAAGAAGCTATCCAATCGAAAATTGCACGAGATCAATCGTCAGAACCTAAAATAGAGATATATGATTCTCTATAAGCTATTTAAAAATAAACTTACAAAGAGAACATATATATTTAGAAAGCAAGCTTATACAAAAGTTTGAATTCGGATAGGTTCACATAGGTCGACAATGTCGACTACAGATGCATGCAAAAGGGCAAGACGGAGCACGAAAGAGATTTAGAATAATGAACTCGAAGAAACTGAATTAACAATCAAGAGAATTGAGAGTTTCAAAAACTAAAATATTCAAAGAAGCAAGATAAGATGAATGAAGTTTTAAATAATAAACGAAGGGTCTAATGCTCGAAAAGAGGGTTTTCAGATGTTGAAATATTAATAGGCAATTTACAATCAGATAGGATCGGAATTAGAAACAAAGGCAAAGTTCACCCTCTCTTAGGCATTTTATCAAACATATAAGGAGCATTACAAGAAGCATGCAGAATATGGAGGATTTATATAACTAAATCAGATAGGAATACAAGATAAAATGATAGATCGAATAACACATATTTAGATCAAAGCAAATCAGATTTTGATAGTTTTAAATTTCGATCATCATGAGGCGAATATTCAAAATAATAATATAACGATAAACAAGAAGGTTGGATGATCACAAGGTTCGATATAGAGATAAAATAAGGAAAAGAGAAAAACCTTCTCGAAAATGGTGAAGATGACGGCAGGATGCCGTCAATAGTGAACCAAAAATAACGGCCAAAAAGGATTGCGGCGGAGGCGGCTACGGATGATGGCGACGATCGGATGGCGTCGCGTGCGCACTTGCGGAACGACAGAGGTCATACGGATGCGGTGAGGAAGAGAGAAAAAGCGAGTCGTAGGAGAGGGGAAAAAGAGGGATTGATCGGGTGAGGGTTAGGGAGAAAATTAATTAAGTTAGATACTAATTAAGTAACAAAATGCCGCCGAATCCCTCGAAGATAGGAATTTACGAAAAAGTCCAAACTTAATAAGAGTAGGAGTCAAATAAAGAAGTTTAAAAGTACGGGGTGTTACATTATAGCCTTTAGTAGTTATAGCAAGTACAGAGTAGCAGAAGAGGCTTTAATATAAAAAAATAAAAATACTAAAGGAGGCTAGCGTAGGGATGATATCACCAAATCTTGACATATCTCCCCCCGCCCCCCATTTTGCCCTTTTTTGGCTCTGGTTAGAAGTAGGGCCCAAAAAGCCAGGCATAGGGGCCAAGTAGATTTAGGGTTAGGGGCCACCACATAGATGGTTCCATCACAACCGCACATTACGGGATCAAGCCATCAGCAGCAGAGAATAGTATATCCAGAGAATAGAAAGGGGAAGTAGAGAGGGGGCTCACCTGTAGGCTCAATAGGTATAGGGGTAGAGCCATCAACAGAAGAGGGCTCAGCTGTAAGCTCTGGAGAATAGAAGGCGAAGCAAAGAGAGGGCTCACCTGTAGGGTCGATGGGTATAGGGTTAGAGCCATTAGGGCAAGTGAGAGAAATCCATGCCGAGCCGCCGAGGTTTGAAGAGAGAGAAATCGTGGGGGCGAGGAGAGGGACGGGCGCGAGGGGTAGAGAGAGAGTGCAAGAGACAGACAGTAAGAGAGAGAGAGCAAGAGTTAGAGAGAGAGAGAGCATGAGGGGTAGAGAGAGAAAGGGAGAGAGAGAGAGGGTGATCGAGATAGGTTGAGGGGGAGGGAACGGGGGAGAGATGGGTCTGCAGCTGTTACAGCCTGTTTTTTTTTTTTTTTTTTTATTTGGCCCCATCTCTCTAAAAGAGTGACACGTGGTATCAGCCTTCCTCCTCTCGCCACGTGGCTTTATTGTACTGTCAAATTAAGTATTGTTAGATATATAACTTTATTTTATATTCATAAATTACGACCTTACATCTTGTTATATTAGTAATGATTTGATACAGATATAAATATAATTTATCTATTAAGTAGCGAGTTATCATTTCAAATCAATTGTCAATTATCACATCAAATTTGTTGATTTGATTTGATGTATATCCAATTTTATTAAATTGTTACTAAATTTAATTAGATTGTAAAGTTTGTCACAAGTTTAATCCAATCTGTATAAGTGAAAAAACTATAAGATCCATCTTGCTATATTCATATAGTATAGGGACTGATCATAGAATTATATCATTTGAAGGAGAAAGTATGGCTGCACCAGGTGTATAATTAAATATTAAACACTACCAGTAACTCAATGTTTCATAAGTTTTGAATTCGAAATTCAACTCTTCACAAGTGTTTTACAATATTTAAAGCACGGGCTTTTTTTACATTTGGCCCCCTCAAAAAACTTATTTTTACAAATAACCCCACCAAATTTATGTTTACAATTTTGGACCTATTCCCACCATGCAGTCGCCACGTAAACGTCACGTGAGTAAGGGAATAAGTTGAAAATAGTAATCCATTCACCATGTCCAAACACGGTGAATAGTATTGAATATGGAGAATATAAGTATTGAACATAATCAACCATTCATTCACCGTATTTGAATACAGTGAATGATTCACCATGCTTAACTTAATGCCCCAGCTCATTTGCGTGACGCTGATGTGGAGCCTGCGTAGCAGGGATAGGGCCAAAATCGTAATTCTAAATTTGATAGAACTATTTGTGAAAAAAAAAATTTTGAGGGAGCCAAATGCAAAAAAAGCCCTTAAAGCACCTATATGTTAGAAGAAAAAAAATTTTCAACACTATTTTCTAATGAATCAAACAGCAATTCATCCTCCACTTTTAATTTTTCATGCATCTTAATATTTAAGTAATGTACATTTAAAAACTCATGTTTCTTTTCTTTTTCTTTTATTGTTTTTAACTCAACCTTCCTAAATATCAAAGAACAGATATATTAAATGAAACTCTTATTTTAGGATATAAATTATCAATTATGAAGTGCAGTGCATAGATCTAAATAAATTTCAAAAAAAATTGTTGTTTGGTTTAGTTTGGTTGGAAAATTTTGAAATACCGAATCATAATCGAAAACAGAAAATCAAAAACAGAATAGCTAAATTAGAAACAGAACCAAATCAAACCAAACCAAAACTCAAGTTCAGATTGGTTCACCGACCGTTCCTAGCACAAATGACTAAGAGCTTGATTAGTTGATATCCGAAATTTCAAATTTGAAACTCAGTTGCTTTGTATGTCCGATTAAATTTATCTGTGAAAACATAAAAACGAATGAAAAGGAACCATAACATACTACCATTCTCTCGAAAGAGAAATTCGGATTGATTTGATTTGATTTGATTTTTGGGTTGTAACCAAACTATGAAGGCGCCTGGGTCAAAATCCCGTTTACCAAACAAGATGTCGAGAGGCGAACTCTGTAATTCCCCTCCAGCAGCCAAAGTGATAGCGGCTGTAGCATCCGTGTGGAAGAGAAAGAAGCAAGCAGGGGAGAGTCAAGGTGTTGCCGTAGCGCACCGGAGAGCAAGCGTAGGCAACCAAACGTTTAAATAAGGCTACTCTAGTAGCTAGCTAGCGTTTTTAAGCTGGCTGCCTTTTGCAGCGCGCGTACTCTTCTGTGGAGTCGCAGCGAATGACCTTGGATGCAATAGTGTTGAACATCTTTTAGCTAAGCAAAGAGTTTTGAATCGTCCAACGAGAAATGAAAACAAAAATCACATAGAAAGAAAAGAATACAATAGTTGGGGCATCCCAGAACCCTACGCATTTCCATCAATAGTTCGTTTTTCTTGCTGGGTTAAACCAGACAACATAAGCTTCTGTTTGTTCTATGTAATTTGGACAAAAATAAAAAAAAATAAAAAATCTTCCATCGAAGGATACAGATATTACCATTCTCATTTTTTATCACAGGAAACCAAGTTCAGTAGAATCAATTCACATCAGACCAAAAGAACATTCGCAAAAATAATTATTTTGTACGACGAAAATGCAAATCTTTCAACTTGAACCAAACATTGCACAAATATAAATGGTCCATCAAACAAGGATAAATTTCAAATACCACCCCTGTAGTTTCGCACTTTCTCACTTTAATGCTCTGTGGTTTAAAGTATATCAAGTTAGTATTCTATAGTTTCATTTTAATCTTTTCGTCAGCTTTTCCATTAATATTTCGTTAAATTATATACAATAAACTTCAAATACCTCACCTAAATTTATCAAACCTGAATTTTTCAAATATTCACTTTAATACCCTTTAGTTTTAAGTTTGTTACTGATTTAACGAAAAAAATTACTGAAATCAATAATAAAAAAATAAAAATGAAAGCCCAGAGCACTAAATTGATACACTTTAAATCACAAGGTACTAAAATAAGAAAGTGTGAAACCACATGAGTGGTATTTGAAGTTTTCCCATCAAACAATCTTAAGTTGTCAGAATATCACTAATATTCCAACCACAGGGAGGTTGAGTTGCAGAAAAAGGAGCAGGGAAGCAATGCAATCCACTTCTCATAAGCAAGTATATTACAACCTAATTTACACATGAAGAATAGTCGGAAAAACAATGCTTTACACCACAGTTTATAACTGCATGCATCAAAAACATATCAAGGGTAGAGATCACACCAAGATCGATAAAAAAATTGACTCAAAAAGATGATATCCATTTCTTAACACCTTTACCCTTACACTAGTTCTATTGGTAGAGATGATGACAATTTCAGCTCATAAAATAATTTCACCCAGAATTCTGACATTTTCACAAGTTCCAGTAAACAACAAGAGAGTCTCAGCCGACACTATCCACGATTTTTTTTTTTTTTTTTTTTTTTCATTCCATTCATTCAGTTACTAGCTCAGCTAAAAGTAAATTTATGAATTATTCACAGCGTACAACATGACAGTAATGAGAAGGCAATATGTATAAAGTTGCAAAGACGAACTTTATTACCTAATCTCTTTAAATAAAAACCAGATAAATCTCAGCTGTTTTGCCATGTACAACAAGCGATTCACATATAGCTGTGCGCCTCGGATTTTACATATGTTACAAGAAGTTCTTATAACTTAATCATGTACACTAGAGTTACAAATGATCTATCTAATATATTGCCTTGATGAATACCTCTCATCACAAGAAGCACTTAAGCCGATGCTGAATCAGGCACTTTAACCACTAGACGAATGCCGAGATATATGTTATGTACCATAGGAGCACAAAACCAGACAGGTTCTGGTGGAGAAAATACAACAGAAAATTGCCGTACGTCATGGTCATATATAAGCAAGAGAACTCCGATCGTTCGCAGATTGCGGCCTGCCTCTAGTTGGAGTAGGAGGCCTCTGAATGTTAAGCTCCTGCAAGAATCAAGCATTTAGATGCCTTCGACTATATGATCAAATGCTAAGCTCTTTCTTAAGTTCCTGAGAATGGATTTAGTGTAGCTTGACTGTAATAGATTTAGGTGAGAATTCCATGGTAGTATGGTACTACACTTTATGAAAGAAGATACAGGATGGTATGTTTGGAATTTCCTTTTAACAAATAAAGCACTACTTTCCTAGTACTATCAAAGTAGCCTAACCCCCCTACTTGAGAATCAACCAAACTAAATATGATCTTGAGTTTTTTAAGTCTCGAGGAACTAAAATTTCATAATATTTTGACATCATCTACCTAATTATCAGGAGTCTCAAAATTAACAATTTTAACAGCCAATAGGAGGTGTTTGTTGTTTAATGATATAGAGGAATCGAGATAAGTTGAATTATTATTAGACGATAATCTTTCACCCTCCAGTTCAAGATCAACACACTTGACCTTAAATTAAGAATTCTATCCTCTATTTTTACAGGTTCAGTTTCACCTTTCATTTTGTGCCCGCTTAAGACACTAGGAAATTATATTTAAAGTAATGTATTAATATGAGAGAAAAGGCATCAACAATCAGTAGCATTATACATGATCTAAAGTATTTAAAGTTTTTATCCAGAAACCACAACACACTAATCTTCAGAAAATAATTTATATTGCATCAAATGGACACAACATAAATCAAGCCCAAATCAATCCAAAAAAGAAAAAAAAAAAGAAGAAAAAAAACTAAAAGAGATGATGTGATTCCTAATTGGACAATCAACATTATAACTATTGATCTAGATAGATATATTATTTCACAAAATTTTAATGAGTTTTGGAATGTTCTATAGCGTTCGAGAGACAAATAGCTAACATCAATTGTTGAAAATTTTGTCCATTTTTAGACGACTTGCTCTGTTAGTGAAATATGACCTATAACTGTAAATAATCTAAATGATGGCCAGCAGTATGGATAATTGGGTTGAATACCCTAGTACTGAATTTCACTAGGAAGCAAAGCGTGCCTCCCGCCAGCAAAATATCTGCTGGGCAGTCTATTGGAGTTTCTCATCTCGCCTAATACTTAAAACATTTATATTACTACAAACTGCAAATATGGAATCAATATTTAATGAAAGATCCTCCTAAACCTTGGAGAGAGTTCATAGGATACAAAAGCAAACAATGAACAAGTCAAAGGATCATCATGGCTATTGATATACAGAAAACACTATGTCCACAGTAGCCCATCAGAAACTAGTATTATCCCTAGTAATAATATGTGCAAGGGGAGATTTGCTCACCTGCATCCAAGTATCTTCCAAGACGTGCTCCGGCGAGGACTCTGGTGATTGAATAGGTGGCGGAAGTGGATGGATCAACTTTGGAACCACAACCAACCCTCTACCCACCACTAAAATTGCGCCAGCATTGTTTGCAGTACCTGATGCAAAGCCACAATTTAGTACAAAAAATGTGTAATAATGGAGAATGATCACCAACAGAAATGAGAAAAATAAGTTTCATTACCGCAATAATTAGTAGCTGAAAATAAAGTTATCAGCTGGCCATGAGCGAACCGTTCAAACCCATCCATAACACATTCATGAGCCCTTATGATGAGCTGAAGCTTGTTTCTTTTACAGAAATCAGTGACACGGTCAGGCTGCCACATTACAGAAAGAGAAAAGAGAAGCATATTTAAAAACATCTTGTTACACTTCATGGCGAAGAGAATAATTAGAACAAGGATCTCCTAATTTGTCTTTAAACCAAAACCAAAAATGAAACCATGCTATTGCCAATTAAAGAATGCAACTAAGCAAGAAGAAATATTAACAGAATAAACAATAACAAAGTTTTACTTCAGAAAGAATTTCGAAAATAAAGTGTCATGTTTAAGTGATCCTCTAATAAGAAATTCTAGAAGCAGTATTTAAGCGTATAAAAGAACTCTGTCACCATTAACAATAAAATTAACAACTGGGCTAGGAAGTTGCTAAAAAGAATATGAAGCATTCTACAACTTATATACCACCATACCCCAAAAGTGACTAAGCCAGGTCCCCTCGCATTTGGTCTTAAGCCTTCTATGCTATCATTCTCTGTAGGATCAGACCTGAAGATTAAAAGGCATCCGTAAGTGAATTTTTGCCTTGGCTTCACAAATAGCTTCTCTACTCCGGAAAGCAGAAAATTCAGAAACCAAGCGCATTCAATTTAGAGCTCTTGCTGTCGCCAAGAGGTAAGTCGTGTTTTTGGGCATACAAAGTAAAATATAAGTCGAAGCTTCAAAGTAAAATATAATTCGAAGCTTTAACTCTTACGGCAGCAAGAAGCTGCAGACATTTTAGAGCAATGGTTACTAGTAGTACTTCGACGAGCATATATACTCAAACAACAGTTCTACAGAAGCTCCGTCCAGGCCACACAAGTCATAGGCATGATGAATAACAAATTATGTTTCATTGAATAGCAGAATAAAGAGTACCACAATAGGTCCATTAGGATTATAGATCCAACATCCATTGTGATGGGCCTCTCAAGTTTCTCAATCTGCTCGACAGAATTTATGGATCTCCCAATGCCACCATGCATACAAATAATTTTCTTCTCTATTAGAGCCGCAAGGGGAAGATAATTGAAAAGTTGATTAAAACGAGTCCATGCCCATATTCCATCACTTTCTCCCTACAAAATGAGACGGTAAGTAGCCTGTAATAATTCAACCACAAGCATATGCACCTAGCTCCTTGGATCCTACCATTCTCTCAATGCATTCAAGGCGAAAACCAAAAAGAGCGTTAATGTCAGCAGCCTCATGGTTTCCTCTTATCAAGTGAATATTCTCAGGATACTCTATCTGTACATGTTCAATGAAGACAGGTCAGAAGCATTAAAATAATTTTTCTACTTGCAGTATCAATATATACATGGTGTGTGGTTTCAACCACACACTAAACATCAAATCTCAAAGCATTTTTCAACCAACCGAGCCAATGATCCACTCCCTAACCTACAAAACTAAAAGTAGCTAGAAACACATCATATTCAAAATCTTTCAAGCAACATATATGTGACTTAGATACTGTAGCATCAATTTTGACGAAATCTTGTATTGCATTATAAATTTCATTCATTGTTGTACACATTCAAAAGATAAATAACAAAATCTTGTTAACAGTGTTTGAAAAGATGCAAGGTGCAAAAAGGCGCAAAGGGCTTATGGAGCCTAGACGCGAAGCGCACCGAGAGACGCGCGCCTCAAGAAGGCGAGGCGCATATCTAATAAAAATAAAATACTCTTAACAAGCCTATTTTAAATGAATGTTTTATGTTAAAAAATTCTAAAATAGTTATACAAAAACAAAATAACCATAAAAAAGTAAAAAAAATCGCATGCATAAATGTTCTTAGCCTAAAAATAAAAAAATTATGTTTCAACTTTCAACTTAAAAGTATTTGCTGCTACTTCTTGCTTCTTGCCGCTGCTATTTATTGCCATTGAGGGGTGGAAAAGAGAACGACCAAGAGAAAAGGAAAAGGAAACAATCAAATTAGAATTTCTTTAAAGAAAAATCCTTAACATTTTAGGATATATTGAAGAAACTCAAAACCCAAAAACCCAAACCCTAAACACATTAAACGTAAATATCACGAGGCGCGTCTGAGGCATGCGCCTCACTCCTTGAGGCGGTGAGACTCGCGCCTCGCGCCTAGACGCTGAGGCACACTCCTGAGGCACGCCTTTTCAAACACTGCTGGTTAAAAGGCTTTTTCATTCATATATTATGTAAAGCTTTCAGATCATAAAAAATGTGTTGATTTTCAACTTAGATGGCCTAAACTTTGATATGTTATTGCTTATAGAAATTATGAATCTATTACACATCATTTTGAAGTTGTTCACCTTCAATTTGGATGAGCTAGACATGTAAATTTTTTTAGTTTGACAACATCTAGGCGTGTAAAATTATTTGCTTACAAATTCAACTATCAGTGTCATTTTTAAACACATTATATCAACCATCAAAATTGACAATTTCGAGATTACTTGATGCATAGTAAAATGCATAGAAAAGCATCCGAAAACAATAATGTTGGTTTTCGATTACTTTAAACAGTCCAGATCATATCCAACAGTGTAGATCATTAATTTAAATGCCATATTGTCAATTTTAAAAAGGATTTTGGCTCAAAGTATTTCTCAAGTCCTTTTTTCGGTGTGTAATATCTGGGCATGGGAACAAGATGTAGAACAGAAACTTACTTTAAGAGCAAGGAGCAAAGCGATAGTTTCTAAGCTGTGTTGCCCTCGGTCAACATAGTCGCCCAAAAATAGATAATCTATATACCTGGAACAAAAAATTATATGAATAATGAGTTTACACTTGCAGAATAAAATCTATTAAATTAAGTGAAACCACCATTGTTCTCCAAAAGTTTCAGCTGCCAGAGTATGCTGTTCTTAATATTTATATTCAACACTCCCCCTCACATCTAAACTCGACACTTTTTGATAGGCCAAGACGTGGACTTCAATTAAATAGGAGGAAATTAATTGGAGTCTGGCATGACTCGAATTCAGAACCTCTTACTCTAATACCATATAAAATTAAGTGAAACAATCATTATTCTCAAAAAGCTTAAGCTGTCAGAGAAAGATATTTTTTATATTTTATATTCAACACTCCCCCTGATATCTAGGCTCAAGACTTTTTAATAGGCTCAAAACACGGACTTAATTAAAAGGAGAAAATTAAACAATGTTAGGAGTCCGGCGAAATTTAAATTCAAGAACTCTTGCTCTGATACCATGTTGAAAAATATGAAACAATCATTGTTCTCCAAACTCTTAAGCTACTAAAGAACCGTGTTTTCATATTTTACATGCAACAAAATCCTTAAGCATCCTTAAGTATAAGGTGACTGATAGAGTTTGCAACTCAAAATAGTATAAGGAACTAAGCAGATAGAATTCGTCAGTCCTACTGGCCCAGGCAGGAACAAAATGATCACTGTTAACTAATAAGATTGAATCAGACCCTTAAATTCCGTTTACATAAAACCATGCTCATCCACAGAAAATTATATAGGAAGATACACCAACCACCGAAAGCATAAAGCAAGTAATTTGCAGAATAAACATTTCCACATGCATATATGAACGATATAGCTCCACATCAGTCCAAAAAGATTGACTTTCAATTTCCAAAAGTAAATATACCTATATAATTCTTTACCTACTGATGAGGACCCTTAGTTCGCATTAACGGATAAATTTAACAAGCTGGTTATAGTGTAAATCAAAGTCAAAATTACTCACTGAGAACAGAAAACCTTCAGTACATTAAGCTCTCTCAGTTCTTTTCAACGCTGAGTTTCATAAGACTAGCTGGTCTGATTAGCAACAACCTGAAAAGACCAACTTTGGGCTTAGGTTTCACATAGATCTAACCCAAGTTGTGTCCAGGATGAGTTAGGGCAAAAACAAATAAAGCCTATTCTTTACCCACTACAGCATAGGTAAGTGTCACCCTTAAGGCTGGCTTAGTTTAGATTGGTTTGATCCCAAAATAAAATCGGCCAAAAGACTAAATAGTCAGTTTGGCACTAGAACCTAGTGTGGCCCAACCCAACATATAGCCCTATGTTCAGATAAGGGTCAGAAATGGGTCCAGTTTATTTGAAAATGAGTTTAATCCTGGTTGAAGTAGGTCTAACTAGACCAATAAATCTAGCTTGACCCAGTAGCAATTTGAACATAACCCACTTCACAAAATACAAGCTTTACCAAACCCAACCCACATGCTCATTAGCTCAAGTTGATCGGGTCTGGATCGGATTGATTAGTTTGTCTCAACAAGTTTTGATCTGGATTAGGACCCCTACTTCCAATAATAGTGCTGTTTTTAAACTAGCTTTCTTAACAACCATGTCCACTACTGGCACCAATCGTAACACAGAACACGGTTTGAACAAGCTATCAAATTGAAACATGGAATTTTAATTTGCTTATATTGACCCAAAACAAAATTAAGCTACAATTTTGGAACAAGACTATACATAATGCATAAATATATATATATATAGAGCTATGCTGGTATACTATCGGTAGCACGGAGATCTCCGTGCTACCAAGTTGTTTTCAATGATGCGGCTTCCAAATCAATGATCGGCTCCATTAAATTTGATCTACACTATTAAAAGTATTTGGAAACTAAATTTCATAATTTTTCGGTATTATTTACCTATCAAACGAGTAGTCTAAAAATGAACGGCAGAAAATAAAAATTTCATAAAAAATGATGATAAAAGACTTGAATTTAAAATCAGAGGTACTGATCTTACTCTAAATAGTGAAAAAAAAAGATCAACATCTAGAAGAGTACGAAATGAGAAAGCGTAAACACGTCTGCGGAATATACACATCTGTATACCGCCCAGACCCGCGCGTGGCCCGCCCGGATACGGCCCAGGGCCCCGCACTGTCATATAAGCCCAAAACTCCTTGACCACTGCCCAATAATCTTGATTTACGGGCTCATGGCTATGCGTCAAGATGTCTTATGTCACAATTACCCATAAAACTATTAAAGTACCACCCCCGAATATATTTCTCTGGTAAAAGGGAAAAAGAGACAATCGGGGTGTGTGTGCGTGTGTGCGTTCCTTTCTCTTTCTCTCTCCTAGAGAGAGGAGGAAAAGAGGTAGAAGAAGGTTGGTGCCCCCGAACACCTTTAGTTCGAACCTCGTTCGGAGAACCACGATTCAACTCGATCAACTCGAACTTAAACTCCATTTGAATACGTCAAACTGTAATCCCAAACCTAAATCTGGAACATTTACCCTAAAACTACTTGGGATCTGATTAGATTCGATGTTAACCACCTCTCATCGTTCTCTTTAATCCAAAAAGAACCTAAGAACCTTTGGGACCCAGTTTTTCCCCTAAACCCTAAATTTTCCCAAATTTTTATAAAACTGGAATATTTAGAGATTAACTTTCCATCAAGCTGTATCTCTTGTTGAAACTAAACCTAGTGCTACTCCAATGCTCTAGGTTAATCCTCTTAAACGGTTCAAAGTAAGAAATCCGAACCCACCTCCGCTTAGTCGTAGCTTTTAGTTTAACAACCTTTAGGATCGTTAATCATTAATTGGTTCCACCCACCACGAGAGGCTTTACCAACCTAAAGAGGGATACAAATTTAGGGTAAGGAACTTACATACACATACACTTATTTAACATACATTATCCCAAGTTAATTAAGAATAAGGTCTTTGAACGTACAGGTTACTATATATTCTTGCTAACACTAACTCTTGAACCTTAAATCTTACGTACTTGAATCACTGTGTACTTGGGATTACTCCATAACTTGATCAACTCTTTTGATCACCAAACCTATATCTTTTGTTTCACATCTATAACCTTATTTCGCTCTATGATCTACGGTAATACTACAACTTACATTTAAATCACTATCTCATTACCTAACCCATACCTAACAATACGTACTTTTCTTGTACCGTACTGCTCTCTCAGGGTTCACATTTATACCTTAACCCAGTAACGTACACGGTTTACACAACGATATAAAGTACATAATATTTCGTAACGTATAAATGAATACAGGTGTATCACACTACAAACATGTAAGATAACTACGCGCACTGTATTAACTCACCTTAGAGATCATATTCACCTCTTTTAAACCCAGCCACGTTCACATTGCACTGTTGATCACGAAACTATAACAACTCGTACACTCCCTAACTTTCTATAAGAGACCTGGTACGATCTCTAACTTTATCTAGAGAACTGCAACAACAACAGTGGTACCAATCACCGTACTCAACAAACTTGGAACTCGCGGTTTCTCTCTAACCCAGTAACGTGAACATCACACCGTAACCCACGGAGCGGTAACAACTCATAACGTACTGTATTCCAGCAACAAGGGTGACCATCCACCAACCAGGTGCCTAACCAGCCTCTTTCGTATGAGTGTATCAAACAACAACCGAACACCTCTAGCGCTGAGGGTTCGGCACTCAAGGTCTCACAGTGTGTATTTATCCGTTTCCAGTGCTGCCACGGAGATACCGTTTGCTAGTACCACCACCGAGCCCTCACTTTTTGGAGATGGGGTGCACTAAACCACTTCACTCAACACCACGTTAACCCAATTTCGTTTTTCTATCTAATTGCAATTCGTAAACCATAAGGTATACACACGTACACCACTCTTAAACTGGTACAACTATAATATTACAGTGTCATCGATCGTGACTAACGTACTACATAGTACCCATATCTATCTGAACATAAAACACGATAAAACATAACAACGTAGTACACATCTCTCACTCGTATCACCTCAGTGTACAACCCACTGCCCTGCTAGTACGATGGAAACACTCGTCGGGTTCCACCCCTCGCCATCTCGATCAGGGAGCACCGACTCTCGACACTCGACCCGAACCAGAACACCTTCGGGGACTAATCCAGCTCTTACTTAACCCAGCTCTCATTCATTTCTCGTGACAACTTGTAGAATCTGTTACTTTAAGTAAGGTGTAATAACATTTCCGTATCATCACCAACGAAAGTAAGGATATGTACGAGCTACATCAACGTAATAATGAACAAGAACATAGATAAATACGGACTAATCTGGATCACCCTTTCAGCCGATCCAGCCGTCGACCCGGGTGACTTTTGAAAAAAATCAAGAGTGTAAGGATAAAACGTCTCAGTTGGGACTTATCTCGTCGTGGTCTGGTTGCACACCCGCACCGCGGTATCTATCGTTCCAATGGGATACATCAAATGGGAACACATGATATTCTTCTCTAACATTTTCGGTAACACCTTACATATCTTATTACATTATCTTCTACCATTTACATACATAGGAAAACCTACTAACTTACAACATTATCAATCTGAAATTGAGAGTGAAGCCTATACGGGAGCACGTTTTAATATACCACAAAAAAAAGGGCCCACTTTAGTTACATAACTAAAACAACGCAGAACTAGTTTATCCCATTTGAAACAGGCAAGCCGCCAGACACGTGCACGGGCGTACCGGAGGCGACACGATGCCCCGTCCCGCACTGTTATACCTTCACCCTCTTTTAGCGGTACTTGAAATGGCACCCGAATGGAACTAGCGTTCGTTTGGAGCTACATTAAACCCACCATCATCTAGTCAACTGATCCAACCGAATAAAAGATGGTTAGGTGTAGTCAACCAGTTCACGGTTCAACCGTGCCTAAATGTAGCTACTCCTATACGTGGAGATATCTCACGGCCATAGTTAACAGAACCTAACTCTAGGAACTAAACATAGTATCAAAACCTTCTCAGATGTGTTCTAGGAACCCTGTACGGAACTAAAGTCGTAACGAATAGTAGGAGTCTCACTACCCGTTAAACTCTTTTGTTTAATCTAGGAGCTCCCAAACAAGATCCGCATACAGGATCTGATGCTTTGATCTATCGTTATTATAAACGATTACTGTTTAAAACGGAGATTATTATCGAAGGTTTACTCGTAATCCTATCGTGGTATACTTCACAACAAATCTTCCTTTAGGACCAAACGTAACGTAATCTCACTCCAACCACTCTTTTGATGGAACACGGGTCTGTATCACGTTCTCCGACTTTTCTTTCAAGTGTAACGTGCAGTTTCCAACAACTGTCGTGTTTCAGTCGTTTTTTCGATGAGACTGTTCGTAACTGCGCTGAATTTCAAATCGTAGCTCCCGATACACAAGAACTTCCAGAGAGGATGTTCTCCCGCTTCGTAAACCCACGCTCTTATTTAAAATCTCTTTTCTTTTCATTCTTTCCAGGAACGATGAAACCTGGAAAGGTCCACAACCTCCCTTTACCGGGGCACCGCATGATCTAATACGATGGGGGGTTCGATACACCCTCATGTGTTGTATAAGGTGTATAGAGGTGTGACGTTCATACATGGGCTAGGGTGCGTGAAGTAATCGATGACGATGATATCAATATCCTCCTAAACTCGATACTGCTCTTGGGCTAATCGTAGGAACGGGTTGTTCTCTTCTGCAACGCCTTGATATGGTAGGGTATACAGTTTCACAACACCTCGTTGGTACTCCTCACACTTCGGAAAACCCTCGAGCTTTCGTGCTAATTCCTAGTAAAGAGAATAAATAAATCTCTCAGGAGAACTCCATACTTTAAAGTTCAAAGCGCTTACTTTGAGGAATAATCCTTCCCTGCTACATTACGTAATTTGAAAACGTTTATCGCCACAAAATCACTCTTTATTATTATCTTTGATAAATCTATTAGAGTTACCACAAACCGTCTTGAAAAGATTCATTGTTAAGATTCATGATCCATGGTTATGACTTTATCCACTTATGGCTATATGTTATCTTTCGTCTCTTTAGGTTACAAGCCCAGGACACCTCGATCGGGTTTTATAGCTTTGTAGACTCACCACATAGTCATGACTTTGGGAGTATAGGCATGTGTTGAGACGTTTGTATTCTAAAACCGACCAACTCTAATACTTAATAAACTCCCAATCACAAATCAACGTTTATACTATGGAGTTATATGTAGGGGAAGTATCGGTTGGGGAGTGGGTGAGAGTAAAGGGAGAGAGTGAGAGAGGAGAAAGAGAGAGATTTTCCTTTCTTTGGGATCGAGTTGGGATAACAACCTAGAGAATCTAGGTAGAGTAACATCCGAATCTACTCTAGTTTTCGTAGTTCCTTTTTGAGATCCTCTCTCTTCCATTGATAGAATTGGGTGTAAATAGAATAAAGCTCCTCTTCTCCACTCAACTTAAAAAATCTTAAATAAAAATCCCTATAAAAAGTTTACTCTCTAAATTTCCAAGATTGAATCAATTTTGAAGCAAAAATCCCAAAGAATTACGAGATGTCTCTAATCCTTGGTAGAGAATCCTCGTAGGTTCATTTATACCTCTTATAGTGATTTTACCCAAACTAGAGAGAAAATAGATCATAAAAGAAACCGGTATACATACATAATATTAATTTTTCATCTAGTTTGTATACAAATTATATATATATATATATATATATATATATATATATATCAACTCGATCTTATGATAGCTATCGTTTGCCCGAGGCAACGGTGGATAAACAAAAGCTACTATCTCGGAGGTTTAGCTGCTAGCTGTGGCAACTTGTACTAGATATGGTGAACTTCACAAATCTTTAGTTTAAACTTTAGAAAAGCTGTAGTAAACGGATTACTAGTTTCCTAATGTTTTAAACATTAAAATTACCAGCTATACTCCGCAAAAGAGCAAATTGCCGCATTTCTATAGGTTTAGTTAACTTAAAAACAATCTTTTAAGAAATTTGATAAATTTTGTTCTAGATATGAGAACTAGAGCTAATGTTCTGAGGATAGTAGTAAAAAATTTCTTATAAATAAAAGTCGGCAAGTAAAAACACAGATGAGCTACCTATTATCTTGTTATAGCTTTTACATACTTTAAACTAAAGATGTGTGAAGTTCACCATATCTAGTACAAGTTGCCACGGCTAGCAGCTAAACCTCCGAGATAGTAGCTTTTCTTTACCCACCGTTGCCTCAGGCAAACGATAGCTATCATAAGATCGAGTTGAGAGAGAGAGAGAGAGAGAGAGAGAGAGAGAGAGAGAGAGATATATATATATATATATATATATATACTCGATCCGACCATATGATAGCCATCGTGCCTCCGGAGGCACGATGGTTCAACAAAAGTTACTACGCCGAAGGTTTAGCTGCTAGCCTAGACAATCTGAACTAGATGTGATAATTTTTATAAACCTTTGATTTAAAGTATTAAAAAGCTGTAATAAACCGATCACTAGTTTTCCAGAGTTTTAACTGTTAAAATTACCATGTACAATACGCAAACACTTAAATTGCCACATTTTGTTAGGTTTAGACTACTTTAAAAATATTTT